>NW_026728082.1:92500-367500 GCF_030684315.1 Stegostoma tigrinum
GATTTATGACCATCTGGAAGAGCATGGCTTGATCAAATACAGTCAACACGGCTTTGTGAGGGGTAGGTCATGCCTTACAAACCTTATCAAGTTTTTTGAGGATGTGACTAGAAAGGTTGATGAGGGTCGAGCTGTGGATGTGGTGTATATGGACTTCAGTAAGGCATTTGATAAGGTTCCCCATGGTAGGCTCATTCAGAAGGTCAGGAGGAATGGGATACAGGGGAACTTAGCTGCTTGGATACAGAATTGGCTGGCCAACAGAAGACAGCGAGTGGTAGTAGAAGGAAAATATTCTGCCTGGAAGTCAGTGGTGAGTGGGGTTCCACAGGGCTCTGTCCTTGGGCCTCTACTGTTTGTAATGACTTGGACGAGGGAATTGAAGGATGGGTCAGCAAGTTTGCAGACGACACAAAGGTCGGAGGTGTCGTTGACAGTGTAGAGGGCCGTTGTAGGCTGCAGCGGGACATTGACAGGATGCAGAGATGGGCTGAGAGGTGGCAGATGGAGTTCAACCTGGATAAATGCGAGGTGATGCATTTTGGAAGGTCGAATTTGAAAGCTGAGTACAGGATTAAGGATAGAATTCTTGGCAGCGTGGAGGAACAGAGGGATCTTGGTGTGCAGATACATAGATCCCTTAAAATGGCCCTCCAAGTGGACAGGGTTGTTAAGAAAGCATATGGTGTTTTGGCTTTCATTAACAGGGGGATTGAGTTGAAGAGTCGTGAGATCTTGTTGCAGCTCTATAAAACTTTGGTTAGACCGCACTTGGAATACTGCGTCCAGTTCTGGGCGCCCTATTATAGAAAAGATGTGGATGCTTTGGAGAGGGTTCAGAGGAGGTTTACCAGGATGCTGCCTGGACTGGAGGGCTTATCTTATGAAGAGAGGTTGACTGAGCTCGATCTCTTTTCATTGGAGAAAAGGAGGAGGAGAGGGGACCTAATTGAGGTATACAAGATAATGAGAGGCATAGATAGAGTTGATAGCCAGAGACTATTTCCCAGGGCAGAAATGGCTAGCACGAGGGGTCATAGTTTTAAGCTGGTTGGTGGAAAGTATAGAGGGGATGTCAGAGGCAGGTTCTTTACGCAGAGAGTTGTGAGAGCATGGAATGCGTTGCCAGCAGCAGTTGTGGAAGCAAGGTCATTGGGGTCATTTAAGAGACTGCTGGACATGTATATGGTCACAGAAATTTGAGGGTGCATACATGAGGATCAATGGTCGGCACAACATTGTGGGCTGAAGGGCCTGTTCTGTGCTGTACTGTTCTATGTTCTATGTTCTATGTTCTAAAATCGGACTCTATTTTAAAAGTGAATCATTGCTCTTCTGAATGACTAAACTAATGATGCCCGTCATTTGGATTTTAAGTCAAGAAATATTTCTTTATGGATGGTGTTTCTTGACAACTCATTTTTAAAAAATTTAACCATTTTTCCCTAATCAACCTGTCCAGACATGTTATTGCATACCTCTGGTGCAGGTGGGACTTGAACCTGGGCCTTTTGGACCAGGGACAGGGACACTACCGCTCTGCCATAAGAGGGCCCATCTTACCCTTCTGTGCATGAGTCCCACCTGTTCCTCCCCTTTCTGTCTGCCCAGCCAATTCATTAATCAATTGATCCAAATCAACTGCTTCAATATTTGCTGTACTAACAGCATGCAGTATTTGAAGATCTTGTGGCACACTCGTCATGCTGCTGATTCAGGACCAGAATGTCCAGGATCAAATTGAATCTGCTCCAGAGGTTACTAGATTAGATTACATACAGTGTGGAAACAGGCCCTTCAGCCCAACAAATCCGCACTGCCTCTTGAAGCATCCCACCCAGACCCATCCCCCAATAACCCACACATCCCTGAACACTACGGGCAATTCAGCATGGCCAATCCACTTAACCTGCACATCTTTGGACTGTGGGAGGAGACCGGAGCACCCGGAGGAAACCCACGCAGACACGGGGAGAACGTGCAAACTCCACACAGACAGTCGCCCGAGGCTGGAATCGAACCTGGGTCCCTGGTGCCGTGAGGCCGCAGTGCTAACCACTGAGCCACTGTCTAATAAATTTTTGTTTATCCAAATTCCATCTGATGACCACAAGAAAAATCCCAGCATTTCTTCCTGAGGAGCAGTGTTACAGCTGACGTGACGAAGTGTCGTACCCACCGAACATGCTGCAAATTTTTTCCATATACCCCACTAGATAAAAAGAAAATGCCTCAACACTTTAATAATGGTGGTTTGCGATGACAATGAGATGGAGAGTTAGTTCCAGCAAAGTTCCTCCTGAACTTGTACTTTTGTAGTGGATTTTACTGATGCCACTTCGCTAGTTTATTAATTATATTTGTTAAACCCAGGAAAATAATAAAGTATCATTGCCAATATTTTGGTTAAAGATATGCAAAGATCAATCAAATATTATTTTATTTGCAGCTCTACACATTCTCCACAACTGACTCAGGATGACACGCATTCAAGAATACAACGTTATGCCAACAGGTTAAAAAATGCTTTGCCTCATTGAAATTCTAATTTGTTTCGATACAGTGCCAACTGATTAAACTGGTTCATGCCGGGATGGCTCAGTGGTTAGCACTGTTGCCTGATAGTGCCAGGGACTTGGGTTCACTTCCACCCTTTAGCAATTGTTTGTGTGGAGTTTTCACATTCTCCTCATGTCTGTATGGGTTTCCTCCAGGTGCTCCAGTTTCCTCCCATAGTCCAAGGATTTGCAGGTTAGGTGGGTTAGCCATGGGAAATGCAGGGTTACAGGGATAGGGTAGGGAAAGTTCTGGGTGGGATGCTCTTGGGAGCGTCCATGTGGACTGAGTGGGCCTGCTTCCACACTGCAGAGATTCTGTGTTTTGGCCAAATGAGAAATCACTTAGTTCTTGGACATTGGTGATTAAAAATAAAATTCACCGTTGTCTAGCTCTGACCCTTTGTTTTCCATTTTAATTTAACCCGGGATTTGATCAAGTGCTATGTGTAATGAAGTTCGAATTTGTGTATTTCATTCCCTCCAGCTTTTTAACATGACATTACCAGAATATTGATGTCAGAAAAGTTTACCTGAATTCTTCACCGTGCACAGAACACACATTGCACAGTCACGGTGGTAGCCTTTACATACGGTGAGTGGATGGAGAGGCTGGTGTCACTGGACTAGTAATCCAGAACTGTAGATTAATATTCCATGCACTCACAACTCTCTGGGTGAAGAACCTCCCTCTGACGTCTCCTCTATACCTTCCTTCTAACACCTTAAAACTATGACCCCTCATGGCAGTCAATCCTGCCCTGGGGAAAAGTCTCTGGCTATCGACTCTATCTATGCCTCTCATTACCTTGTACACCTCGATCAGGTCACCTCTCTTCCTCCTTCTCTCCAGAGAGAAAAGTCCGAGCTCAGTCAACCTCTCCTCTTAAGACAAGCCCTCCCGTACAGGCAGCATCCTGGTAAACCTCCTTTGCACCCTCTCCAAAGCCTCCACATCTTTCCTATAATCGGGCAACCAGAACTGGACACAATGTTCCAAGTGTGGTCTCACCAGGGTTTTGTAGAGCTGCAGCATAACCCCACGGCTCTTAAACTCGATCTCCCTGTTAATGAAAGCCAAAACACCATATGCTTTCTTAACAACCTTATCCACCTGGGTGGCAACTTTAAGAGGAGCTACGCACTTGAACACCAAGATCTGCTGTTCTTCCACACTGCCGAGAATCCTGCCTTTAATCCTATATTCAGCATTTAAGTTCAACCTTCCAAAATGCATCAATTCGCATTTATCCGGGTTGAACTCCATCTGCCATTTCTCAGCCCAGCTCTGCATTCTGTCAATGTCTCGCTGAAGCCTGCAATAGCCCTTGATACTATCAACGACACCTCCAACCTTTGTGTCATCAGCAAACATACTAACCCACGCCTCAACCTCCTCGTGCAAGTCATTTATAAAAACTACAAAAAGCAGAGGCCCAAGAACAGAGCCCTGTGGGATGCCACTCAGCACTGACCTCCAGGCAGAATATTTACCATCTACAACCATTCTGCCTCCTGTCAGCCAACCAATTCTGAATCCAGACAGCCAAATCACCCTGTATCCCATACCTCCTGACTTTATGAATGAGCCTGCCGTGGGGAACCTTATCAAATGACTTGCTGAAGTCCATGTACACCACATCCACTGCTCGACCCTCGTCAACCTGCCTCGTGACTTCCTCAAAGAACTCAATAAGATTTGTAAGGCATGACCTGCCCCTCACAAAGCCATGCTGACTCCCTTTAATCACGCTATGCTTTTCCAAATAGTCATCAATCCTATCCCTCAGAATTCTTTCCAAAACCTTGCTGACCACAGACTTAAGACTGATTGGTCTGTAGTTGCCAGGGATTTCCCTATTCCCTTTCTTGAAAAGAGGAACAACATTTGCCTCCCTCTAATCTTGCAGTATGTCTCCCGTGGAGAATGAGGAAGCAAAGATCTTCGTCAGCGGCTTAGCAACCTCCTTTCTCACTTGCCGGAGCAACCTCGGATACATCTGGTCTGGCCCTGGGGACTTAGCAATCTTAATGTTTGCCAAAATTTCCAGCACATCAACTTCCTCAATCTTGATCTGTTCAAGCCTGTTTCCCTGCTCCTCAAAGTTCTCATTCACACAAGGTCCCTTTCCTTTGTGAAAACCAAAGCAAAAAACTCATTTAGGGCTTCCCCTATCCGCTCAGACTCCACGCACAAGTTCCCCATGCTATCCCTGATCGGGGATAGTTCTTTTCTGTCTCTTTCTATTTGCTGCCCTTTTCTACCCAGGAAATAATAATTGACACTGGATTATTTTTAGAGCTTGAGTTGGGTCCCAAAGCATCAAGTTTTTGTGTCTTGTGTGTGTATATCTGTCTGTATTTTTCCCCCATGTCTTTCTCCTGCCTCTCTCTCTCTCTCTCTCTCTCTCTCTCACACACACAATCTGTTTCACAAGGTTGTGCTGCTGCAGTAAGTAAGTCTTTATTTTTTGGTGGCGTTTGGCAGATGCACTGGATGTGACTGGCTAATTCCATTCTGTGGCAACCTTTCACCTCACCCTGAGCACATTAAGCTTCCAGCTTCTTCAGGCTTCTGTGGAAGATGCAGAGTGAGCATGCTTAAATGTAACAAATCAAGTCCATTGACGACAAGGAAATGATTTTTGCTCTTTAGTTATAATGCAAATTTTAAGATGCTTTTATATGACAGGCAAACTCACAATGATGGCTGTAGTGAGAACATCTCTGCAGAAAGTTGGAATGTTTTTGCAGCGTTTGAAAATGATGGCAATTTCCTCTCCACCTTATCAGAAACTGCATAAGGTGAGCCTATCAGAGGCTGTCGCATCTTTATATAATTTGTTCAAAGCTGGTGCTGAAAGAGCTATTTGGAGTTCTTGTCAGCCACTGCTATTTCGAATGACTAGATATAACAATGGATAAAATTATGTGTGGTCTGTTGTGGAGATCTCTTTGTACCCAATCTTGCAATACTGAATTAAGTCCACATTTTCTCTATTCTGCTGTACCCAGAGATATGTAGATTATAGATCATAAAATGTGAGGCTGGATGAACACAGCAGGCCCAGCAGCATCTCAGGAGCACAAAAGCTGATGTTTCAGGCCTAGACCCTTCATCAGAGAGCTTTTGTCACATTTTATTATCTTGGATTCCCCAGCATCTGCAGTTCCCATTATCACTATAGATTATAGATGCTTAGTTTATTTGGTATGCGGCTTTTCAGCTGGTGATGTCTGGACTTGCTGACAGTTAAACTGGTAATGGGTCGATGCTGACTAATACAGGCAGGATGGTCATTTCCTGATAGTTTTGCCATGTTTTAAAGTTTAAAATGTGTAAAGCGATTCTCCAGGCTGGTGTGAATTACAGGATAACAAAGTGTGGAGCTGGATGAACACAGCAGGCCAAGCAGCATCTCAGGAGCACCACCACACGGCGTGAATTAGATTCTGGTTTCATGAATTGAGCGTTATAACTAGATTAATTTCAACTATTAAATTTAGTGTTGTTTTTAAAGTAGATTGATATTCTAACCAAGTAAGTAGTCATTTAATTTTAGTGAAGCGTTCACTTTTGTTTAGTTTTCAATGAAAGCTATTGGCTGTCTGCAGACTACAGTTTTGCCTTTTTCTGAAGCCAAATCCAAACTGAAAATGTAACTTCCATTATATATGTTAAGATTCGATCTAAAAGGACTCCTTCTTTTGCAATATTGCCCTTAAGCGCAAGGCAACAAACTGACTGGCTGCAGTTTGATAATAAGTCTGTGCATATTTTGGGAGAGGTGTGTGTCGTAGAATACAGGAGAATACTGACTGGTTCTGTATCATATCAAGCAATGATTAAATATTCAAATTAATGAGTAGATTATGTTAGTATAGGTTGTAAAATGTCATTGTTTCTTTTCAGAGAAAATTAATTCACCTTGGCAGCAAAATGTAATTTAAAGCCATTTATGTGTGTGGTTTGAATCCAGTTTAAAAGCATTGGAAGCGTATTTATATTTTGTGACATGGTAAATTATCATTGTGCCGCGTTTAAAAATTTTAGTCTATTTTCAAAGTGACATTGAAAACCGTTAGGAGAAATACTTTGAACGTAGTTATTGGATAGCAAAAGTATAAAGTATTGCTGTGTGTTTTGTCGTGTATGAAGGCCAGTAGTAAATATGAGGTTGAACTTAGTGTTAGCAAATGCGTTTGAATGTAGATTGATGCTGACAGAAGTGATAAAAGCTTAGTTGATCACTAAGTTGAATATTCTGGAGTTGATATCATATTGTCTTTTCATAAAACCTGAGTTGAGTTTGTTCTGTCCACTCACAGCTTTAATGATAACTAAACAGCCTTGCAGCTCACATGCAATATTCCTTAAAACTAAATGCTTTGTCACTGTAACAAAGTGTGGAGCTGGATGAACACAGCAGGCCAAGCAGCATCTCAGGAGCACAAAAGCTGACGTTTCAGACCTCGACCCTTCATCAGAGAGGGGGATGGGGAGAGGGTCCTGAAATAAATAGGGAGAGATAGGGAGGCAGACCGAAGATAAATAGAGGAGAAGATGGGTGGAGAGGAGAGTATAGGTGGGACAAGAGAGTTGCAGTGGGAGAGAGATTCCCTGAGGTTGGTCCGGAGGGAGGGGGGTAACTTCTTCAGGTTAGGCATCCCTGGAAGAGGCAAAGACATGTTTCTGATGGTGATGGTCTTTAACGAGCAGTTATGGAGCATAATTCTACAAGATTTAGTTCATTTGAAGTGGGGAAAGCTTCTGAAGAACTCAAGAAACCTGAACAGAAAAATAGATTTAGAAATAAGGTGTCATTTTGCAGAGTGTTGACAGTAACTTGCATTGACCTCTGCATTCCAGTTGAGCTATGCTGTGCTTCGCATTGGTGAGGTCACATTTCTTCTAGTGACAGTCATTTTGTCAAAACTTTCCCATTCCTGAGTTTTGTGTTTTTGGTGTTTTGATGTTGATCTTGATATCAACAAGGAAACAGCTTTCTTCTCCAGCAGATACCTATAAATTAATGTCTAGCAGCACGGTAAATGCCACAATAGAGTAACACAGGTTACCTGAGCTGCAGCATAAGGAAAGAGTAGAAGAGTTAGCAAACCCAGGTAAATAGAATTGAATCAAAGAAATAATGCAATAAAAGGTCATATCCACTTTGTTAGTTTCATGTGTTCCTAAATTCTGAAGAATGGTCACTGGACCCAAAATGTTAACTTTGCTTTCACTCCACAGATGCTGCCAGACTTGCTGAATTTTTCAATAACTTAATGTGTTCCCACTTCACTAACTCTTTTCCCAGTACAGAGCGGAACCTATTGAATTCTGCAAAAGCAAGAAGAAAAGATAGCTTAAGACATCTTAGGATTTCCAATATCTCTAATAAGGATAAGAAAGTTAGCATGAAGGCACTTTATCTAAATGCTCTTGGTATTCACAACAAAGTATATGAATTAACAGCACAAATCCTCTTGAATGATTCTGATGTGGTAGGCATCTTAGAGACATGGTTGCAGGGAGTTCAGGACTGGCAGTTCAACATCCAAGGATTCACAACTTATCGAAAAGACAGGGAGGTGGGCAGAGGGGAAGGGGTTACCTTGTTAGTCAAGAATGAAATTAAATCTACGGCACTGAATGGCATAGCGTCAGAAGGTGTGGAGTCTATGTGGGTGGAGTTGAGGTACCACAATGGCTAAAAAAAAGTATAATGGGAGTTATGTACAGACCTCCCAACAGTGATCAGGACCAGGGGCACAAGATGCACCTGGAAATAGATAGGGCATGTCAGAAAGGCAAGGTCACAGTGATCATGGGGGACGTCAACATGCAGGTGCACTGGACGAATAATGTTGCCGATAGATCCAAAGAAAGGGAATTCATGGAATGATTGCAGAATGATTTTTTGGAACAACTTGTGATGGAGCCCACAAGGGAACAGGCTATTCTGGACTTAGTGTTATGTAATGAGCCAGACTTTATAAAAGGTCTGAAAGTAAGGGAACACTTAGGAGGCAGCGATCATAATATGGTAGAGTTTAATCTGCAGTTTGAAAGAGAGAAGGCAAAATCAGATGTAATGGTGTTACAGTTAAATAAAGGTAATTACAGGGGCACGAGAGAGGAATTGACAAAAATCGACTGGAAGGAGAGCCTCGCGGGGAAGACAGTAGACCAACAATGGCAGGAGTTTCTGGGTGTAATTGAGGACACAGGACAGAGGTTCATCCCAAAGAAAAGAAAGAAAAGAAAGATTATCCGGGGTGGGATTAGACAGCCATGGTTGACAGAGGAAGCCAGGAAATGTATCAAAGAAAAAGAGACAGCCTATAAAGTGGCCAAGAGCACTGGGAAATCAGAAGATTGGGAAGGCTACAAAAACAAACAGAGGATAACAAAGAGAGCAACAAGGAAGGAGAGGATCAAATATGAAGGTCGACTAGCTAGTAATATTAGAAATGATAGTAAAGGTTTCTTTCAAGACATCAGAAACAACCGAGAGGCAAAAGTAGACAGTGGGCCGCTCCAAATTGATGCTGGAAGGCTAGTAATGGGAGGTAAGGGAATAGCTGAAGAACTCAATAAGTACTTTGCGTCAGTCTTCACAGTGGAAGACATGAGTAGTATGCCAACAATTAGGGAGAGTCAGGGGGCAAAGTTGAGTATGGTAGGCATTTCAAAAGAGAAAGTGCTAGAAAACCTAAAGGGTCTAAAAATTGCTAAATCTCCTGGCCCCGATGGGCTACATCCTAGAGTTCTGAGGGACGTGGCTGAGGAAATAGCAGAGGCTTTGGATGTGATCTTTCAAAAGTCACTGGAGTCAGGGAAAGTCCCAGATGATTGGAAAATTGCTGTTGTAACCCCCTTGTTTAAGAAAGGATCAAGGCAAAAGATGGAAAATTACAGGCCAATTAGCCTAACCTCAGTAGTTGGTAAAATTCTGGAATTCATTGTTAAGGACGAGATTTCTAAATTCCTGGAAGTGCAGGGTCAGATTAGAACAAGTCAGCATGGATTTAGGAAGTGGGGGCCATGCCTGACAAACTGTGAGAATTCTTTGAAGAGGTAACAAGTATGTTAGACCAGGGAATCCCAGTAGATGTTATCTATCTAGACTTCCAAAAGGCCTTTGATAAGGTGTTTCACGGGAGGCCGCTGAGCGAGGTGAGGGCCCATGGTGTTCGAGGTGAGCTACTGGCTTGGATTGGGGATTGGCTGTCTGACAGAAGGCAGTGAGTTTGGATAAAAGGCTGTTTTTCGGAATGGCAACTGGTGACAAGTGGTGTCCCGCAGGGTACAGTGTTCGGGCCACATCTGTTCACCTTATATATTAATGATCTGGATGAAGGGACTGGGGGCATTCTGGCGAAGTTTGCCGATGATACGAAGATAGGTGGACAGGCAGGGAGGCTGCAGAAAGATTTCGACAGTTTAGGAGAGTGATCCAGGAAATGGCTGATGAAATTCAACATGAGCAAATGCGAGGTCTTGCACTTTGGAAAAAAGAATACAGGCATAGGACTATTTTCTAAACGGTGAGAAAATTCATAAAGCCGAAGTACAAAGGGATCTGGGAGTGTTGGTCCAGGATTCTCTAAAAGTTAACTTGCAGGTAGAATCTGTGATTAAGAAAGATGTTGTCGTTCATCTCAAGAGGGTTGGAATATAAAAGCAGTGATGTGCTTCTGAGAATTTATAAAGCTCCAGTTAGGCCCCACTTAGAATATTGTGTCCAATTTTGGGCCCCACACCTCAGGAAGGACATACTGACCCTGGAGCGTGTCCAGTGGAGATTCACATGGATGATCCCTGGAATGGTAGGTTTAATGGCTGAGGATCCTGGGATTGCATTCATTAGAGTTTAGAAGGTTGAGGGGAGATCCAATAGAAACTTACAAGGTAATGTATGGCTTAGAAAGAGTGGACGCTGGGAAGTTGTTTCCGTTAGGGGAGAGTAGGACCCGTGGGCACAGCCTTAAAATTAGAGGGGGTAAAATTAAAACGGAAATGAGATGACATTTCTTCAGCCAGAGAGTGGTGGGCTTGTGGAATGCATTGCCACGGAGTGCAGTGGAGGCCGGGATATTAGATGCCTTCAAGCCAGAGATGGATAAATTCTTGATCTCATAAGGAATCAAGGGCTACGGGGAGAGTGCAGGGAAGTGAAGTTGAAATGCCCATCAGCCATGACTTAAATGGCAGAGTGGACTCGGTGGGCCCAATGGCCTCACTTTCACTCCGATGTCTTATGGTCTTGTGGAAGTAAAAATAGTGCATGAAGAATATACATTTTTGTTGCAAATCAGTGCAGTGCGGAAGATTTTCATGATGAAATTTGTTGTTTGGTTACATGGCAGAGAAAAGAGTTGTTTCCTAATTCGTCCTTCAGTGTTCAGAGGATTTCTGGGTGTTGGATATATTTTCCCAGGAGCTGGGATCTAAATGATGTTATAAATAAATTTAAAAGCACTTTGCCTGAATAGAATGTTCATGACGATTGCATGATGCGTCTCTTTAGAAGTGATAAGTTTTACAACAGCCTCTGAATGACATTCCCTAATTTGTTGCAGCTGCAGACAGGGATTCGCCAAGTCATTAATTTCCCAAGTCAGGAACGATAAACCAATTCCCCTTGTTTATTCAGCTGTTCTCTCCGTTGGTTGCACCAAGGTTAATTCAGAAAGAATCTCTTCCTTGGAAACTTTCTCCCAGATCCAAATGAACGTGAATCAGAAATTGCTGGAAAAACTCAGCAGGTCTAGCAGCATCTGTGGATGGCTAACAGGCTTAATGTTTCAGGTTGGTGACCCGTGTTCAGAGTGTTAACTCTGCTTTCCCTCCACAGATGCTGCCAGACCTGCTGAGTTTTGCCAGCAATTCCTGGTTTTGTTTCTGATTTTCAGCATCTGCAGCTCTTTGGTTTTTGCCAAATGAATATAAGTTTTAAGTGGAGGTAATTTAATCAGGCTTTCTTGAATTAACATAAAGAGCAGTTTATCAAATTACTGGGGAGTATTACTGAACAAAGAGACCTTGGCGTGCAGGTTCATAGTTCCTAGAAGTTGGAGTCACAGGTAGACAGGGTAGTGAAGAAGGTGTTTTCTGCACCTGCCTTTATCGGTCAGTGTATTGAGTATAGGAATTGGGATGTCACGTTGTGGCTGTACAGAACATTGGTTCGGCCACTTTTGGAATACAGTGTGCAATTCTGATCTCCCTGCTATAGGAAGGATGTTGTTGAACTTACAAGGGTACAGAAATGCTTTACCAAGATGTTACCAGGGTTGCAGGGTTTGAGCAATACAGAACAACTGAATAGGCGGGACTAATTTCCTTGCAGTGTCGGAGGTTGAGGCATGATTTTATCGAGATTTATAAAATTGTGAAGGGTAAGGATAGAGTGAATAGCCAAGGTCTTTATTCCCTGGGTAGGGAGTCCAAAACTTGAGGGTACAGGTTTAGGGTGAGAAGGGAAAGATTTAAAAGGGACCTAAGGGGTCAACCTTTCCAATCAGAGGATGGTGTGTGTGTGGAATGAGCTTCCAGATGAAGTGGTCGTGGCTTGTACAATTGCATTTAAAAGGCATCTGGATGGGTGCATGAACGGGAAGGGTTTAGAGGGATATGGACCGAGTGCTGGCAAGTGGGACTGGATTAATTTCGGATATCCGGAGGCATGACCCAAGTTGGACCAAAGTGTGTTTCAGTGCCGTGCAACTCTAGATACAAGAAGAAGTAGTAACACAACACACAGGTACAAAAGTAAGCGATGAGTGCAACTGCATAAAAGTAAAAGCAAAATGCAGATGAGCCTCTGAATTATTTGTGAAGAGCAAGTACAAAGATGTAGCAGCTGTGATTGGATGTGGCCAGTCGCGTTGACCTTGATAGTTGAGCTGACAGTTTTGATATTGATTTTGTGATCAAAATTCCTTTGTGGTGATTACTTTTGAACTCTCTGACAGCATGTGGAGGAAGAAGGGGTGATTCTATGTTTTTTTCTGGTAGGATAGGGCTGTTAAAAATCGCTATTATCAAAGCTGTGTCCCTCAGCACTCTGGGCCAGACACGAGGACATTTTCTGCTGACAGTGACAGGCTTATTGTTGCATTCAATTTTTAAGCTCTCTTTCATACATTTCTGGAGGGTAACATAGATATGCCTGAAAAAGGTGGCTGTCTGCTGAGAGAGATGCAGTCAGCCGCTCGGTCTGTCTTTTTAGGAGGTCTGTCCCTTTTTGAAATTTCCCTGATTCTTTACAGGTACAGCATTATATTGGCTTCTTGTAGAATTTTTTCACTGAGATTTGCAGTTTATACTTTCTGTAGCAGTCCTATTTTTCTTTCAAAATAAAGTAATTTTGAAATGAGAAGTGAAAAGAGGCCTGTTTGTATTTTGAAGCTCTGATCTATTGTCATCGTACTGGTTTTGTTTTAAACATTGATTGAAAGTTTTGTAATTCTGGTCAGGTCAGGTATGAGTTGGTTGTGACATATATCTAACTAGAAGTTTGATATTTGAATATCTATAATGTAAATTATTTTTATTCCTGTAATTGTATCAAGGGAATTAATTTCAAATGTTTAGGTACAAGGTATTGAGGAGTTAAGGGGACAGTAGGAGAGAGAAAATATGCTGTATCATCTGTCATAGTGAGATTTGAAGCCAAGTCCAAATGACATTAGCTTGTGGGTCTGGATTAATAGTCTGATAATATCACTACTCCACCCCCACCTGTAGCATTTTGTGTCTCTTCTTCGTCCACGATAGTTGTCCACCAGTTACCCTGAAAAATAAAATGATTTGACAACTTGAAGAGAAAATTATCTTTGCAGTATTGTATTCTCAGCTGTTTCCTTTGAATGATTCTTTCGGATGAGTTTTGACAGCCTTTCTAATAACAAACAGTATTGCAGTTAATAAAACTGCCAAGGAATGAATGGGTCTTTATGCTATATTTATGGTCGAGTGGTCAAGCCACTATCAACCTGCTAGAATTTCAACCTGGGCCGGCCTAGAGCAGCAGTTTTTGATGAAAATTACACGCATAACCCCTGTAGGACAGGAGCAAAACAAACATAAAGCCTAAAGTCAATCTTTATAATGTTCCCTTCAGGGCTATTAAAACTATTCTATACTTATAATGAGGAAAAACAATTGTTAAAAATTAATTTATTTTAAATCAAGTCATTCTGTATCTTCAGCACATAATGAGCTTGGCTTATGACAGTCAGCCAACCAACCGCCAACTTAGACGCTCTTAATCATCATTGTGGCCCCCTTTTTGAACTTGACCAGTGACACACAACTAAGATTAACAGCATGTACCTCTGCATCCTTTGCTTTGATCAGTAATGACATTGAGGTTACCAGCTTGGAGATTCTGAGTCTCTGCTCATTATCAGGGAGCTTAGTTAGGTGCCGCTGAGTCAATTTTTGCATCACTATTTATGTTATTTCAGCTTCTTGATGGTGTGGATGTCAGTAACTCTTGGAAGCCAATATTATCAGTACTTTTTCTAAATGGGCCTTGTGTTGCTGGCTAGGTGACTGTTTATTGCTCATGCCAAATTGCTTAGAAGGCAGTTAAGCGTAAACTATGATGCCTGGCCTAGACTGAAGGGTTTGTTCTGTACCATATGATTCTGTGATTTTATGAATGCGAAGACTGGAATCACATGTATCCTAGGCCAGGTTTCCTTCTGTATCGGGCATTAGTGAACCAAATGGCAATTGAGAATGGTTTAATGGACACGTTCTGGCTAACTTTTTTTATTGCAGACTTGCATTGAATTCAGGCTTCAGAAAGAATGCCAAGAGTAGGTACATCAGCATTGCAGCATTCCCTCAACATTGCCATCATTTTGTGCTCAAGCCCTGGTTTGGAGCTTCAACCTAAAATTTCTAACTGGGTAGAGGGTGGAAAGAAGAGGATGACTGTGTCAGTGGAACAAAAATGACAGACATGTTGGAGTTTTTTTTTCCTTTAAATCATTCATGGAGTGTGCCCATTGTCCATTTCTAATTGCCTTTGAGAAGGTGAGAGTAAGTCACTGCAGTCCATGTGATGTGGGTACATCCCAATATGAATAGTATTGTATTTATGATTATTTGGAAAAGCACAGTTTGATTAGAAATAGCATGGCTTTCAGAGGGGTAAGTCAGGCCTCACAAGCGAATTCTTTGAGGATGTGACAAAATACATCGATGAAGGTAGACCATGGATGTGATGTCTATGGAGTTTAGCAAGACATTTGATAAGCTTCAACATGGTAGGCTCATTCAGAAAGTAAGGAGGCATGAGATTCAGGGAAATTTGCCTGTCTGGATACATAGCTGGCTGCCCGATAGAAGACAGGTTGGTAGTAGATGGAAAGTATTCAGCTTGGAGCTCGGTGACTCGTGGTGTTCTGCACGAATCTGTTCTGGGACGCCTGCTGATTGTAATCTTTATAAACGATTTGGAAGAGGAAGTGGGAGGGTGGGTCAGTAAGTTTGCCAATGACACAAGGGTTGTTGGAGTTGTGGATAGTGTGGAGGGCTGTTGTAGGTTGCAACAGGATGCAGAGCTGGGCAAAGAACTGGCAGATGGAATTCAAACCAGAAAAGTGTGAAGTGATTTATTTTGTAAGTTCAAATTGAATGTAGATTACAGGGTTAATGGAAGTATGGAGGAACAGAGGGATCTTGGGGTCCATATCCAAAGCTCCCACCAAGTTGCTACCCAAGGTGAGAGGGTTTTTAAGAAGACATATGGTGTGTTGGCTTTCATTGACAGGAGAATTGATTTTAAGAGCCATTAGATTATGCTGCAGCTCTCTGAAACTCTGGTTACTCCACACTTGTATTTTTATGTTCAGCTTTTGTCGCCTCATTATAGGAGAAATGTGGAAGCTTTAGAGAGAGTGCAGAGGAGATTTAGCAAGATGCTCAAAATTATCAGAAAGGCTGTCGAGGAGCTGGGCATGTTATGCTTCCGCACTGTTTGCGAGTTTGCAGCATTCATTTGACAAATGTACTTGTTCAGAACTAAGGAAAGGTCACTGAAATGGTAACTCTGATTTTCCTTCACATATGCTGCCAGGCCTGCTGAGCTTTTCCAGCAACTTCTGCTTTTGTTTCTGATTTACAGCATCCGCAGTCCTCTTGGTTTTCACTCAGAATTTTTAATTTGTCTCAGTGGAAGGGATCAAAAATTTTGTTTTTAAGAGGGACCTGAAATAACTCCACAGAGCTGGTATCCTGTCACCAAGTCACCTTTTATTTACAAATGGAGAGCCCTGACACTCCAGTTCTTATCAATCAGCCAGGGCTTCCTGACTGGACTAGATTAAGCCCCATTCAGGAAACTCACTCTATGCTGTCCATCTGGCTGACCTCGTTACATTCAATATATTCCTCCCCTTCTGAGTTCAAGGACACAGGCTGGTTCTTTTTCTTTTGTGGTTTCTGGATGTTCTAGCATTGGGTCAGGTTCCTGTAATCCTGCCTTGGATACGGGCAGAGTGTAATGTGCAGTAGCTTGCCTCTTGCGCCGAGAGTATCTCGCAAGAAATCAGTTTTATTCTGCAAGTGGAAAAGGCGTCGAGGCAGTGACCATCTCCGATTCCGAGGTATCTTCGATGCTTGACGGAGAAGTCGAACACACATGTTCTCGAACTATTGGAAAGGCTGTCGAGGAGCTGGGCACGTTGTGCCCCTGCACTGTTTGCGAGTTTGCAGCATTCGTATGGTCTTGGTGACATTCTCGTTCAGGGCTGTTGCATCTACTTGATCTTTATATGTCATTCGACCTGACCTCACATTGACCATGTCCGTTACTCGTGCAGGTACATTCCTCTGGTTCCTACACCAAACGTTATCCCCTGAAATAAAGCCTCTCACTCAGCAGTCTCATGTCTGGCACTGGCTTTCCTGATGCCGTATCAGCCCAGTTGGGTTAGCATGTAAAACAATACTTTTCACTGTGTCTGTCTACATGTGACAGTTATATGTCAAATCAAATCTCATTTATTACCTTCCCATGTATACAAAGATGCATGCAATGTGATCTGTTAACCTTTGGAGTTTCACCAATAGCATTAATTCTCATTTCTGTTGCCTTTGAGCTTTTTTAATCAGCTTGCATTCCAACTGATATTTCACAGATTGTAGAATTGTGGGTTATTTGTGTTGTGGACTCTTGCACATGGAGACTATGAATTTTGACTCTTTACTTTCATAACACGCGACTAATTATTTGCCACGATATATATTACGATATATAGATGGTGAAAGGATTTAGAGGAATTGTGTATGAAACCTGAACAGTAAATGAAGCTGTACAAAGCTTGATTTAGTCAAGACAAGAGCTTTGGAACTTTGTATCCATGTTGTTTAGAACAATGTTATAATAGTGGATGTCGCCATGGACGTCCAGTCCTTATACACCTGCATTCCTCATGCAGATGGCCTCAAGGCCCTCCGCTTGTTCCTGTCCCACAGGCCCGACCAGTCCCCCTCCACTGACACCCTCTTCCGCCTAGCTAAAGTCGTCCTCACCCTCAACAACTTCTCCTTCGATTCCTCCCACTTCGTACAGACAAAGCGGGTGGCCATGGGTACCTGCATGGGCCGAAGCTATGCCTGCCTCTTTGTAGGTGACATGGAACATCCCTCTTGCGCACCTGCACAGGCCCTCTGTTACATGGATAACTGTATCGGCGCCGCCTCTTGCTCCCCAGAGGAGCTCGAACAGTTCATCCACTTCACCAACACCTTCCACCCCAACCTCAAGTTCACCTGGGCCATCTCCAACACATCCCTCTCCTTCCTGGACCTCTCAGTCTCCATCTCAGGCAACCAGCTAGAAACTGATGTCCATTTCAAGCCCACCGACCCCCACAGCTACCGAGAACACACCTCCTCCCACCCACCCTCCTGCAAAAATTCCATCCCCTATTCCCAATTCCTCCGCCTCCGCCACATCGCTCCCAGGATAAGGCATTCCACTCCCGCACATCCAAGATGTCCGCATTCTTCGAGGACTGCAACTTCCCTCCCGCAGTGGTCCAGAACGCCCTTGACCGTGTCTCCCGCATTTCCCACAATACATCCCTCACACCCCGCCCCTGCAACCACCGCCCTAAAAGAATCCCCCTCGTCTTCACATACCACCCCACCAGCCTCGGATACAACGCATCATCCTCCGACACTTCCGCCATCTACAAACCAACCCCACCACCCAAGACATTTTTCCATCCCCACCCCTGTCTGCTTTCCGGAGAGACCATTCTCTCCGAGACTCCCTTGTCCACTCCACACTCTCCCCTTCAACCCCACCACACCCGGCAACTTACCCTGCAACCGCTGGAAATGGTACACTTGCCCCCACACCTCCTCCCTCACCCCTGTCCCAGGCCCCAAGATGACTTTCCATATTAAGCAGATATTCACCTGCACATCTGCCAATTTGTACACTGTATCCACTGTACACGGTGTGGCTTCCTCTAAATTGGGGAAACCAAGCGGAGGCTTGGGGACCGCTTTGCAGAACACCTCTGCTCGGTTTGCAGTAAACAACTGCACCTCCCAGTCGCGAACCATTTTAACTCCCCCTCCCATTCTTTAGATGACATGTCCCTCATGGGCCTCCTGCAGTGCCACAATGATGCCACCCAGAGGTTGCAGGAACAGCAACTCATATTCCGCTTGGGAACCCTGCAGCCCAATGGTATCAATGTGGATTTCACAAGCTTCTAATCTCCCGTCCTCCCACTGCATCCCAAAACCAGCCCAGTTCATCCCCTCCCCCCACTGCATCTCAAAACCAGCCTAGCTCGTCCCCGCCTCCCTAACCTGTTCTTCCTCCCATCTATCCCCTCCTCCCACCTCAAGCCACTCCTCCATTTCCCACCTACCGACCTCATCCCGTCTCCATGATCTGTCCGTCCTCCCCGGACTGACCTATGCCCTCTCTACCTGCCCCACCTATACTCTCCTCTCCACCTATCTTCTCCTCTATCCATCTTCGGTCCGCCTCCGCCTCCGCCTCTGTCCCTATTCATTTCAGAACCCTCTCCCCGTCCCTCTCTCTGATGAAGGGTCTCGGCCCGAAACGTCAGCTTTTGTGCTCCTGAGACGCTGCTGGGCCTGCTGTGTTCATCCAGCCTCACACTTTGTTATCTTGGATTCTCCAGCATCTGCAGTTCCCATTATCTCTGGTTATAATAGTGAGATTGAGTTATAATAGTGACAAGATTGAAGCAGTCTATCAAAAGCATTCATCTACACCCAGCCTCGAGTCTCATCCTTACAATTTGTTGCAGATCATATTTGGAAGAAATAATTTTAATGAGCTGCATTAGCATAATTGCAATAAGCACTTCACTGTATTACTTTTCTCAGGCGTCTTAACTTTTAGTCAGTTGAAAGTCAGGGTGAGAGCCTTAGTAACTTTGTAATGACAAACTGTCAAATGGAAGAAATGCTGCAGTACTGAAAGTGTGAATGACAGTGCAAAAAGATGTAGAAAAAAATAACATTTATTGCTGCCTCTTTTAAAGTGTTTCAAGTGTGCATTGTGACTTTGAGGGAAATGGTTGAGGAGGAACTAATGAGCCCTGTGAGCTGAATTAATGCAAAGAAACTTGCAGTCTCCAGATTGTCAGAAACCACATGTATGACTAAAATTGTGAGTTGATATCCTGTGGAATTCCCGACCCGTGGAGCTGTGTGGATCTAGAGTTGGAAACCTGTCAGATAGGTCTAAGTATGGACTATTTTGTTTCAATTTCCATTATCTGATTGTTATAGCGGAAACTTGCATGGACTGAAGTTTCTTTCAAAACGACAAAAGCATGGACCTAAAATGATGGCTGTTGTCTTCTGACTATGGACTGCAGCAAGCTTCGGGCAACCTATGTGGAATGAATGAATAAATTAATCTGCATTTAAATCATGATTTCATCTGTAGTCATTGAAACAGGCAACTGAATCAGCATCAAGAAACTCACGTTTCCTGTTGTAGTTCACACATATATGGTACTTTTACACATTCTGAATGGAGAGCTCAACTGCCAGTCAGCCAGCTTGGAAAGATAGTGCAGCTAAACTCTGAAATTCCCACTAAACTATATTTCAACAGCTGTTATTGAGAAGAGAGCAGAAAAAGAGAAAAAAGATTCATTCATGACAAGAGCTGGAACGCTTTCTCTCCCGTTGTCTCTCATCATGTTGGAAGACAGTGCCTAGTGGAAAAAGCAAATTGGAAAACAACAATTTATCAAGGAAGCAAAGGTAGCTACAGATTCGTATACTGCTGAGTATACATTTCAAACATTAAACAACCATTCTCCCGAGCTAAGAATCTAACATCCCAAATGTACAAATGGCTTGGCCAGAGAAGCTACAAGTAACATTCATACCACACAAACCCCAGGCCGTGACCATCTCCAATAAGAGACAACCGAATCTCCAGCCCATGACATTCAGTGGTGTCATGGAATCCCCCTGTCTCACCATCCTTAGGGTTACCATTGACTGGAAATGCAGCTGAACTCGCCACGTAAACATAGTGGCTACAAGAGCAGGTCAGAGGCTAGGAATACTGCAGCAAGTAACTCGCCACCTAACTTATGAAAGCCTGTCCACCTTGTACACGGCACAAGTCAGGAGTGTGATGGGATGCTTCCCACTTGTCTGGATGGATGCAGCTCAAACAACACTCAAGAAGCTTGATGCCATCCAGGACAAAAAAGTCCATTTGATTGGCATCACATCCACAAACACCCACTTTCTCCAACCATTGATGCTCAGTAGCAGCAGCATGCATTGTCTAAAAGATGCACAGCAGAAATTCACCAAAAATCCTTGGCACCTTCCAAACCTCCAACTACTCTCAAGGCCCTCACTTCACAACTTTGTTAAAAAGGCAACTTGATAGATGACAATATTCTTTCATAATTTTTTGAATGTTGCTGAAATTAAATGATCAGTTTGGATGAGCATTTAGGAGGTGTCTAAAATTATAGTGGGATCTTGAACAATTGGCCATTGGGCTGAGGGGTGACAGATGGAGTTTAATTTGGATAAATGCGAGGTATTGCATTTTGGTAAACCAAATAAGGGCAGGACTTTTGCAGTTAATAAAACTGTGGATGGAGTTGTAAAACTGAGAGACCAAAGGATTGATGTTACATAATCCTTTGCAAGTTGGACGAGGTGGTTAAGAAGGCATTTAACACGCTTGCCTTCATTGATCAGACCATTGAGTTCTCGGAGTTGGTAGGTGGTCACTTTTTGAGTATTGTTCCGATTGCCTTGCTATAGGAAGGATGTGATTAAATTGGAGAGGGTTCAGGAAACATAGCAGGATGTTGTTGGGACTGGAGAATTTGAGCTGTAATGATATGCTGGATAGGCTGTGACCTTTGTCACTAGAGCTTTAGGAGGTTGATGGGTGACATTATACAGGTTTATAAAATCATGAGGGGTACCGATAAGATGAATAGCAAAGGTCTTTTCTCTAGGGTAGGGGAGTTCAAAACTAGAGCACACATTTTCAAAATAAATGGAGAAAGATTTAAACGTGACCTGAAGGGCAACTTTTTTACACAGAGGGTAGTTCGCTTGTGGAATGAACTGCCAGAGGAACTGGTAGATGCAGGTACAGTTCTACTCCGTTGCTGTATGATTCTATGACTCTGGTGTCAATTGACAATATAGCTGTCCCCAGGTTGAAGTGCCTCATTAGTTCTAGGATTCCTGCCAACTCGATAATATGAAGCAGAAGGTGAGAACTTTGGAAACAGCTTCAGGTATAAATTGTTTGCTTAAAGTAAGAACTATGTATGTATATTTTGTGATGGCATCCAAGCATGCTCTTCTGTTAAAATCCTATTGGCAACATCATTGCAAAACACAAAACACTACCTGTATTCTTGTTCTAAATGCCACCCTTTGATGCCATTTGGTGTTGAGATCGTGAACCAATCCCTTAATGAATTCCCTCCAATTGCATATTGCCTGAAATAGAAAGAAACAGGCCCAGGAGCCTGAGAAAGAGAAAATTGGAATGAACATGTTATTCTCCCTATTGCCAAGATATTCTCAGTTCCTGTGAAAAAGTGAATTTTTACAATTGCCTGAGTAGAAATTTATTCTGACCCATTGTATCAGTTCAGTAATCTTCAAAATAAACAATCATGAAGCTGCAATATTAGCAGGACCATTTAATAATATTTGGTCAGGCTTGCCTTGAAGAGATTGTGTTATCTATAAAATCAGGAGCGAGTTTATATGGTAACGAAATTACCTCATGGCCTGACCTTTAACAGTGCGCAGCTACCGACAGCACGTGACAGTATTGTTTATAAATATTTGTATTTTTTTGCTCCAAATACTAGCTTGTAGAATTTAGATTAAAGCAAGCATTATTTTGGAGTCTTTGAGCAAGTTATGTAGAAACTGCTGATTATTACAGAAATCATCAAAAAGGTGTAAATTGCTGGGAGGGAGAAGAGCTGTTACATTTATCAGTTGTCACGTTGACATATTCCATTGTAGTAGGTAAGTCCGTGTCTTCTGTGATTTATTTCTTGGAATTGCAAGTATTTATCTTTCAGAACTGCAAATGAAATTGCCACCAGCAATTTTTTTTTGGTGATCAACTTCGCCTCCATTATCCTGCATCACAATCAAATTCTAATATTTCTGAACTGAGGAATCATAGAATTTGACAGTATAGAAGGTGGCCATTTGTCCCAGCCTGTCTGTACTGGCTCCTGAAAGAGCTACCTTGCTTTGTCTCTGTTGGCCTCTAAATTCAGCACTTTCGAATCTATATCTCAGGAAGGGTCACCGGACCTGAGATGTTAATTCCAATTTCTCTTCACAGATGCTGTCAGGCCTGTTGATCTTTTCTAGCAACTTTGTCAAGTTTTTGTCAAGTAAAGAGATTTAGATTCTCCCTTACTGGAGATTGTCATTGCCTGACATTTTTTTGTAATGCATAATTCTTACCACTTGTCAGCCCTAGCCTGAACTTTGCCTAGGCCTTGCTGCATTTGGACATGGACTGCAGTAATCAGTGCCTGTACCCACTTCCGACTTTGTGAAAGAGTTACGTTCATTGATAAAGCAGCTGAAGCTGGTCAGACTGAGGAACTTTGCAGCGATGACCTGGTACTGAGCTGATTGATCTCCAGCAACCACAACCATCCTGCCTTTTGCTGTCTATATCTTCAAGACCATTTCCCACCTGATTCCCATGGACTTCAGTTTTCGGAAGGCTTCTTGATGTCAAGGTGAGTTACTTTTCTGTCAGCCTTGGAAAACCATTCTTTTGTCTGTGTTTGGACCAAAATTGTATGAAAGTTAGAAGCTACGTTGGCCCTGATGGATCCCAAAATGAGCAACAATGAGCCGGTTATTGTCCAGTTTTGGGTCCAGTTCTGAGGAACAGTCACTGGACCTGAAATGTTAGCTCTGATTAATTTCAGTCACACACAGTTAGAGAAACTACGCTGTTCCAATCATAACATTAATTTATATAACCAAGCGCAACCTTGACTCGTACAATGAGTTAAAATTCTGGACTCGACCTCCAGTTACCCGGGCCATTCAGTACTAATCTCGGTCTTTTGACAGTGAACACTTTGTGGAGCTGTTTTATGAATTGTGTGGTGCTGTCATATGAACAGGAGCTGCCAGAGTTCGGCTTCTAATTAGCTCTTGTGTAATACAGATGATTTCAGTCAAGTTTTCATTATGTTCAAGGAGATATAGTGAGTTGATTGACTTTTATGAAGAGCTGTGCAATTTTTACAGCCATGTGTGTTTCTGCTGAAAGCAATATCTTTTGATGAATTGTATTGCGTGTGTCAAAAATGTGAAAAGATTTAGTTCAGCACACAGTGTGATTCTGAGTTGAGTGGCTTAAAAATATTTACAGATTTGTGACCAACATGCTCAGTGAATTCTTTGTCCAGGGAAAGCTTTATAAATCTCAGTATTCGTAACATAATCTCAACTATGTAATTTATACCCATATTCCTGGGTTATGCTCTATCTTTCATTCAAATTACTTTATAATCCATTACATGGATAATTCAAGATAACAAAGTGTGAAGCTGGATGAGCAGAGCAGGCCAAGCAGCATCTCAGGAGCACAAAAGCTGACGTTTCGGGCCCAGACCCTTCATCAGAGAGGGGGATGGGGTGAGGGTTCTGAAATAAATAGGGAGAGAGGGGGAGGCGGACTGAAGATGGAGAGAAAAGATGATAGTGGAGAGGAGAGTATAGGTGGGGAGGTAGGGAGGGGGTAGGTCAGTCCAGAGAAGACGGAGAGGTCGAGAAGGCGGGATGAGGTAGTAGGTCGGAAATGGAGGTGCTGCTTGACGTGGGAGGAAGGGATGGGTGAGAGGAAGAACGGGTTAGGGAAGTGGAGACAAGTTGGGCTGGTTTTGGGATGCACTGTGGAGAGGGGAAGAACTGGGCTGGTTTTGGGATGCATTGGGAGAAGGGGAGATTTTGAAGCTTGCGAAGTCCACATTGATACCATTGGGCAGCAGGGTTCCCAAGCGGAATATGAGTTGCTGTTCCTGCAACCTTCAGGTGGCATCATTGTGGCACTGCAGGAGGCCCATGATGGACATGTCATCTAAAGAATGGGAGGGGGAGTGGAAATGGTTTGCGAATGGGAGGTGCAGTTGTTTATTGCGAACCGAGCGGAGGTGTTCTTAAAGCGGTCCCCAAGCCTCCGCTTGGTTCCCCAATGTAGAGGAAGCCACACCGGGTACAATGGATACAGTATACCACATCGGCAGATGTGCAGGTGAACATCTGCTAAATATGGAAGGTCATCTTGGGGCCTGGGATGGGGGTGAGGGAGGAGGTATGGGGGCAAGTGTAGCACTTCGTGCGGTTGCAGGGGAAGGTGCCGGGTGTGGTGGGGTTGGAGGGACTGTGGAGCGGACAAGGGAGTCACGGAGAGAGTGGTCTCTCCAGAAGGCAGACAAGGGTGGGGAATGGAAAAATGGCTTGGGTGCTGGGGTCGGATTGTAGATGGCGGAAGTGTCGGAGGATGATGCGTTGTATCCGGAGGTTGGTGGGGTGGTGTGTGAGAACGAGGGGGATCCTCTTGTGGTGGGGGCGGGGTGTGAGGGACGTGTTGCAGGAAATGCAGGCGACGCGGTCAAGGGCGTTCTCGACCACTGCGGGGGGAACGTTGCGGTCCTTGAAGAACGTGCACATCTGGGGTGTGCGGGAGTGGAATGCCTCATCCTGGGAGCAGGTGCGGCGGAGGTGGAGGAATTGGGAATAGGGGATAGAATTTTTGCAGGAGAGTGGGTGGGAGAAGGTGTATTCTAGGGAGCTGTGGGAGTCGGTGGGCTTGAAATGGACATCAGTTTCTAGCTGGTTACCTGAGATGGAGACTGAGAGGTCCAGCAAGGTGAGGGATGTGTTGGAGATGGCCCAGGTGAACTTGAGGTTGGGGTGGAAGGTGTTGGTGAAGTGGATGAACTGTTCGAGCTGCTCTGGGGAGCAAGTGGCGGCGCCGATACAATCATCAATGTAACAGAGGAAGAGGTGGGGTTTGGGGCCTGTGTAGGTGCGGACGAGGGACTGTTCCATGTCACCTACGAAGAGGCAGGCATAGCTTGAGCCCATGCGGGTACCCATGGCCACCTCCTTTGTCTGTACGAAGTCGGAGGAATCGAAAGAGAAGTTGTTGAGGGTGAGGACGAGTTTGGCTAGGCGGATGAGGCTGTCGGTGGAGGGGGACTGGTCAGGCCTGCGGGACAGGAAGAAGTGGAGGGCTTTGAGGCCATCTGCATGCGGAATACAGGTGTGTAGGGACTGGACGTCCATGGTGAAAATGAGGTGTTGGGGGCCAGGGGATTGGAAGTTCTGGAGGAGGTGGAGGGCGTGGGTGGTGTCACGGACGTAGGTGGGGAGTTCCTGGACCAAGGGGGAGAAAATGGAGTCCAGATAGGTGTAGATGAGTTCGGTGGGGCAGGAACAGGCTGAGACAATGGGTCGACCCAGGCAGGCAGGCTTGTGGATTTTGGGCAGGGCAGGCAGGTTTTTAACACAGCACAGGAGATTTGTTGAAACAGTATCTAATGGTAATTAGATTAAATCCTTTTCTTTATTCACTGCTCACTTTGGGAGTCATTCTGAGCTATTTCCCAGAAATGGCCATGTTAGGCAATCGAATTTGAATTTCTCAGCCAATATCTTTAACCAAAGTTATCGATATTATGAACTACCTATTATGCTTATGAATTGGTTATTGTCTCATAGAGGCCTCTAGCTCAGGAAAGGAACCTTTGGCACTGTGCCTGTGAAAAACAGCCACCTAACTATTCTAATTCCATTTTACGGCATTTGTACCATTTGCCTTGTATGCCTTGGCATAGCAAGTATCCCCTTTTATTTCGTAAATCTTACGAGGGTTTCTGCCTCAGCCACCCTTACTGGCAGTGAGTTCCAGATTCCTACACCCTCTTGGTAAAAACATTTTTCCTCTCATCCCTTATGAATCTCTTGCCCCTTACCTTAAATCTACGTGACCAGTCATTGATCCCTGCACCAAAGCGAAAAGTTTCTTTCTGTTTATGCCTCTCATAATTTTATACATTTCAATCATATTCTCCCTTCATCTGTTCTGTTGTATGGAAAACAACTTTAGACTGTTCATTCTTCCTTCATTTCAAAAACTCTTCACCTTGGACAGCATCCTGATAAATCTGCCCTGCACCTTCTCCAGTGCAGTGACATCCCCACCAACCCTTCACTGTGGATTCCAGACCTGTGCCCATTACGCTAGCTGTGTCCTAAACAATGTTTTGCATAGTTCCAGCATAACCACCCTACTCTTAAACTCAATGCCTTAGTTAGTAAAGGTAAGTGTCCCTTATGCCTTCTTCATTACTTTATCTACCCGACCTGATACCTTAAGGGACTGGTGTACATGTATATCAAAATCCCTGGGATCCTCAGTGCTTCCACCTTTCATCATATATTCCTATTCCTTATTTGTCCTGCTGAAGTGCATTCTCTCACGTGTATCCAGATTGAATTCCATTTGCTGCTGATTAGCCTATCTATATTCTCCTGTAATCTAAAGCTAACCTCCTAATGAATGACTACTCCACCAATTTTTGCACCATCTGCAAACTAACTGATCCGCCTTGCTATGAAGATATCTAAATCGTTTATAAATAACACAAACAGCAATAAGTCCAACATTGATCCCTGCGCTGAACACAGAATTCCAATCACCGAAACACCAAGCAATCATCAACCTCTGTGCTTTGACATTCGACCAATTCTGGATCCGAGTAGCCAAATTTCCTCAGATCCCTTGGGCTATTCACTATTAGTCTCCCATGTGGGACATTGACAAAAGCCTTGCTGAAGTCCAAGTAGATTATGTCAAATGTAATCCCCTCTTGTACACACCTGGTTACTTCTTCAAAAAATGCAATCAAGTTATTCAGACATGGCCTCCCCTCAATAAAACCGTGACTGCCCTGCCTTTCCAAGTGTGGATTGATTCTGTCCCACAGAATTGCTTCCAGTAGTTTCCTCACCTGAGGTGAGACTTACTATTGTGTATCTTTATTTCAATATACAATTTTTATTCACTTTTGCGATATGGACATCACTGCCTGTCTTGAGTTGCCCTTGAGAAAGTGGTGGTGAGTTGCTTTCTTAACCCGCTGCATGCCATGTGATATAGCTACTCTCGCGATGACATTAGGGAGGGAATTCCAGGATTTTGACTTGTTTTAAGCATTTATATGTACTTTATCATGAAATGCTGACAAGGTCGACAAGGAAATATAAGGATTCAAAAAGATTTATGGTCCTCATGAAGAAATAGTTAGGACTGGTAGACAGACCCTCAATAATTTGCCCAGAACTGCGTGCTGTGTGTTTGTTGTCGGCCTTTTTCTAAAGCAGTTGATTCAAACAGTCTGATTGTAAAATTCTTTCCTGTACAAATGTTTGCTTTAAAATAAATAGAAGTAAAGAGAAGAATCCGTCTAGAATTAGATTTGATTTGTGTGTGGCTTTGAGAGTGATCTTGTCATGAGTATGCTGTGAGATTACCCCAGAGACTCTGATATGCTAAAGTAATAGACTTTTGGAGACTGGCAACAATTGTTCTGCTTCTGTGCCACCACAAAAAATCACATCTGTCTTGTTTAGAAATACTTGGAGGCATCCTGTTGCTGTGCATCTGATTTGAAAACTGTAACATGCAAAAACATACTCTTAGTATTACCCTGAAAGATTCAACATAAAGTAATTTAACAGATTTCTTCTATTGTCTAGAATATCTTCTGAAATATTTGGTTTGAAAATGGGTAAGTCACAAAATTGTATCAGTGATAATGGGAACTGCAGATGCTGCAGAATCCGAGACAACAAAGTGTGGAGCTGGATGGACACCGAAGGCCAAGCAGCATTTTGACACATCCAGCATTGCCGAAGTGATTACCCACTGCAGTTTAGACACAACTTTATGAGCAGGCTTGTCATGAAAGACCAATTTAATCATCTAATAAGCAGTATGTTCTGGCTGAAATACTAAAACATGATGAAAATCTTTGCAATTAGACAACTGTTTTACATTTTGCATTATGCATAGAAACGGACAAACAAGAGGGTTGTGTTCTGAGGAGGGGTCACCCGACCCAAAACGTGAACTTTGATTTTTGTTCACAGATGCTGCCAGACCTGCTGAGCTTTGCCAGCAAGTTCTGTTTTTGGTGTCATCTGATTTTCTGATTTTGTTTTGTCATGTTGATTCTTTAGAGCACATGTTTTTGAAGTTGAGCCTTCCCTCAGAAACGTCTCATTTGTTTTCACCAGCCATTTGCTGTGTTTGCCAGCAGCAAAGCCAAAATTTCTTTAATTTATTTCTTGTGAAGCATGCCTTCAGCAACCTGAGTTTACCTTATGGGTATGCTGCGCTTTTCCTCCAGGCTTGGTATTTTTCCCTGTATCCGAGTGCAGTTATCAAGTGCATTCTCATGAGAGCAGTTTAATCATGGCTTTTCTTATTTTGAATTTGCTGTTGTTTTGGGTGTATAGTTTGGCAGTCTGTCGTTTGGTTGTTGCTCTGCTTTGGTTGGAAGGTTAATCTGATTATCTATAGCTGCTGTATTTGAGTTAGTATTTCTTTACCATTGAATCCATTGTACTTCTGAAATTTGACACAAATAGAATATAATTTCACTTTGTGACTTTGCTGTTAACACAGTAAATGGAGGAAAGTATTGGCCTGACAATGCTGAGAGGATGTAGAGAATCTACAAACAATTGTAATAAGGGTTACGAATGTGATAACTCTCGCTGGCGTATGCCAGTTGAATTTCTTGTGTTAAATTGCTAGATTATATTTTGGGGGTATAATTCTGAAAATAATATCTTGCTGTATGGAAAACAATATCCTTGAACACTGGTAGGTCAGTTGGAAGGCAAAGAAACACTGGGATTCCTGAAAGTAGAAGGAGAGAGAAAAATCAAAGCATTAATGAACCTGGTCCAAAGTCCATAATTGCCAGTGATACATCAGAGAATTTGTTGGTTACCTGGCTGCTGATGCACTAAAGCAGTAACACATAATAATGAAGTAACAAAAAACCATTCAAAAATGAGAGGGCATTGAAATAACTGACAGCATTGAATCTGCTCCTGTTGTGATGAAAGTGCCTTATTGATTTGTAACAAAATAGTTCCAGGGCTACATTGTATCAACTCAACGTAAGAGTAGTTTGTCTGTGGGACCTCGGAATAGTAATGATAAAGATCACTCTTGTCTATGGCTCCTGATTTCTACTGGTATGTGCTGTGGCAATCTATCAGTTCAGAGATGAAAAGTGGAGAGCAAGGGAAGGAGATTCAGAAGGTAGTTCGTTCTTTCAATAAAATACTTTCCATTTTGCTTTGTTGAGAATGCAGTCTTGAGTTTTGCAAGTGGCTTTAATAGCATGTATTTCAGGTGTTGAGGGAGCCAAGGGATTTTATTTGTGAGGTGCTGGTAATTGTTAGGAGGAAATTATATTCTGGGAATATCTTGTAATACAAATTGGAAACAGGTTAACTTTCAAATAAAGATCCAAAAAGATCTTCTGGTTGCTGGTTCGTTTCTGACTCAAAGGACATGTCTTTAAGGGCGGCATGGTGGTGCAGTGGTTAGCACTGCTGCCTCTTGGCACCAGGGACCCGGGTTTGATTCCAGACTTGGGTGACGGTCTGTGTGGAGTTTGCACATTCTTCCTGTGTCTGTGTGAGTTTTCTCCGGGTGCTCGGTTTACTCCCAACTGTCCAAAGATGTGCGGGTTAGGTGGACTGGCCATGCTAAATTGCCCATTGTGTTCAGGAATGTGTAGATTAGGTGTGTTTTAGGGGGATGGGTCTGGGTGGGATGTTCCAAGGATCCAACTGAACTTTTTGGACCGAAGGGCCTGTCTCCACATTGTAAGGATTCTAAAACTTAAAGTTCGTTACACTTAACCAAGATCGGAGTAAAATACTGGAAATGATTGTGAGGAGTGAATTTCAGGGTCGAACAGCTAATCTAATTAACATTGGCCAACATGTAGGTTTGGAAGGGGGCAGTCTGGCTGACTAACCGCTTTGAACTTTTAGAGGAAATCATGTTCCAGGTAGACTGTGGGAATTCCAAGATGCAGAAATAGGATAAGGTCATTTGGATCTATGAGTCTGCTTCGCAATTCATTTAGATCATTACCTGATTTGACATATATCTAGACTTTAAAAAAGAAACTTCAGCAAAATTCCATGTAACAGAGCTATTGAAGCTCATTGTGGTGGAATGAAAACAAAACACAGGAATGGATTGAAACTGGTTGAAGCGATGAGTTTTCATTTGAGAAGTGGTATCAAGATTGAGACCGGTAAGAGTACTTGCTGGGGTGTCCTAGGATCATGTTAGGATCTTGCCTATTTGTAGTTACCACCACCAACATGGACTCAGGGGTTTAATGTGAACTGGCCAAATTTTCTAACAGTGACAAACTGGTGGAGGGAAGGGTGTGACTAAATCTGAGATCAGATTTTTGAAAAATATGTTTGCCACTTCAATGCACCACCTTGCTCCCTGACCAACATCTCTGTCTCCGGCTTGCTGCAGTGTTCTAGTGAAGCCCAGTGCAAGCTGGAGGAACAACGCCTCATTTTCTGCTTGGGGACCCTCCAGCCCTCCGGACTCAATATTGAGTCCAATAATTTTTGGGCCTAAACTCTCCCATGTCCCAGCCACCCCCACCCCACACACCAGGCCTTGTTACCATGTAGCCTCCCCCGACACACCCGCTATTGTTAATGACTAACAGTCCCCATTAACAACTATTCACCCTCCCAGCCTGATCAGTAGCAACTCCTAAATCTGTCCAACTGTCTTTCTCTTTGGGCTCTACCCTGTTGATTGCTCCTGACCCCACCCACCTCCCCATTTTCTACCTATACAAACTGACGTTTTCCCAGCCACCATTCAGTTTTTCAAAACTAAAGTGCATGTTTAGGCCTGTACATTGGCATGTAAGTGAACCTGCTTCCATTTTCTCAGCTAATAACTGTATATTTAGAAATCTATTTACATTGGGAGTTGGCCATAAGTTTTCAACTCGGAAATGTTTTTAGATTGCCCAGGGCAGTTAATGTGCAGTTCACTCCAAAGTCAGAGAGTACTGAATTCAATGGATGGAAAGGAAGAGGCTTTCGTACGGAGGGATGATTATACAGTCAAAAGTATCTCATCAAAACAGGTTGGATTTGATGAACATTGTGTCAGATGGCAAAGATAATCAATTTGCTGATTCTCCAAACCTTTTTACTCAATCTGCAGTTGTGGAACTATTTCATTAAGTAAGCGAGATATTGATTTTATTTGCATTATTGTGTGTTTTCAAATGTCAATGCAGTAACCTACTCAAAATTATGGTTCATATCTGGCACTCTGGGTGAAGATGTTCTTATGAGAAACTTTGCAATGTTCTATCGTTGACTAATGCTCTCTAATCTGTAGTAGATTTTAACATAAATATTTATCAATTGGTATATTTTTGGTTTGTTCTTTGCAAAGCCTCTGTCGGAGTTGTGCAAATGTGCTGTTCCCAGAGGGACATTCCGTGCCAGTTGTATTGTAAGCCTTTGTAATGTAGGCCCAAGCAGTGGAGCATTGCTTCATTTGTGTTATTTTTCCAGGATTAATCAAATGTTTTGTATTTGTTGGTTGTTAAATAATAACAGCTTTGCCAAATCTAAAATGTCAGGGAGACGCCAATTATAAATCCTGCGAAGGGAACGAATGACAAATTCCAATTAATTTTAAAATTTTTAACACTGATTCTTACAGGAATATTTTTGTCAAAACAGGAACTGTTAGCGTAGGGGAGTGAAGCCCCAGTAATTGCAAAATAAACTACACAGTCTATGTGTAGAGTTGACAAAGTGTGGAGCTAGATGAACACAACAGGCCAAGCAGCATCTTAGGAGCACAAAAGCTGACGTTTCGGGCCGAGACCATTCATCAGACAAGTTCGGAGGTTGCTGTTTGGCCTGCTGTGTTCATCCAGCTCCACACTTTGTTATCTCGGATTCTCCAACATCCGCAGTTCCCATTGTCTCTCTCCACACAGCCCAGGTGTAGTTGCCTCTAGTGCATTTTATTGACTGTACAGTTACAAGAATGATTAAACATTTTAGTTCACTGTCATTTGAATAGAATAGAATCCCTACAGTGTGGAAGCAGGCTATTCATTCCATTGAGTTTACACTGACCCTCTGAAGACAATCCCACCTCGATCCACCCGATCCAGGAAACCCTGCATTTCCCATGGCTAACTCAACTAGCCTGGACACTATGAGGTAATTTAGCATGGTCAGTCCTGGACATCTTTGGGTAGTGGAAGGAAACCAAAGCACCTGGCGGAACAAGCAGACTCTACACAGACAGTTGCCTGAGGGTGGAATTGAACCCAGGTTCCTGGCACTGTGAGGCAGCAGTGCTAACCACTGAGCCACCGTGTCACCTCTTTCTCAGCTACATATGAATTTATATCTACAGGTAACTTTAATACTTAAAGGGCTCCTACTCTAACAACTTCAGTAAATTTGGAGCTTCGAAAGAAACAAAATCCTCTTTTGTTGGTCTTAACTTGACCTTTACTGCTACAGCAGGTTAAAGCTCACTCAGTTCTCTTAGCTATCTGAGATCCATTGCACAACGTGGGATTCTCTAATTTTGACTGAATCTTACCTCTGTAGCTTGAAATGTATCCTTAACTGCAATCTATGCAAATGCAGCCTCAAGCCCCGAGTGCCACTAAATGTACCAGTATAGATAAAGGTACTGGGATTTGATTCAGTTGTTTGGGCAGCTGGTTTATGAGCGATGCCAAAAACGTGGGTTCACTTCCGACACTGGCTGAGGTTACCATGAATTTCCCAATGTTTCAACGTCACCCGTAGCTCAGAGGCATGGTGACCTTCAGGTTAAGCTCACCACCAGTAATCTCTTGCCCCATGCTCCTTTGAGTCTATGGTGACTTTACCTTTTATATCTCTTAACAAAAGAAGCTGAGTAGAATGTAGATAACCGAGAAGGCTAGTCAGAAATAACAAAAAAGCTTTTCAGCTCAGTACTGCAATAAATGTCAATGTTACGTTGAGTAAAATATGTAACAAATCTCTGAGTACCTGAAAACTTAGATCTGCTTTTTGTTTCAGTAGAGAGAGTTTTACACTGAAAGCCAGCAGCAGGAGTATGTTGCAATATGCTTTTTGGGTATATGTTTACTGTTTATTAAATCAGGTTCTGGCTCTTTGCTCATATCTCCAGGACTGAAGTCTTGCCAAAAATGAGGCCTCAGGAAACAGGAGTGTACCTGGCTTCAGAGAACAAGGAGGCTGCAGGATGCTGATTAACATAATAAACAGCAGCTAGGAATAGAAGATTACGGCAGGCATTCAGTGCAGTAGTTGAATAAGAGCTTGAGGGCCTCGTATTAAACTAGGCAGTGCAGTGATCTGTAGTATGAGGTAGAGAAGCACAGTGGAACTGATGGGCACAGATCTCTGAACTCTCAGCCTGTAGCAAAGATGGTAATAAATCTGAGGGACTTTTACATGAACACATTAATTTACAGATCATTGGGAGTGGTCTGGTATTTTGCTGTGGTCTTCCTTGCCCTGGGGACTGAAGTCCCATTTGATGTCACTGTTTGGTTATATGTTTACAATAGACTCCCTTCGAGGATTGGTTTTCTTACCTTTGCGCAGAAAGTCCTTTTTAAAAATTTCTTATGTGACGATCGGTCAGTTATTTTTGACTTCCAAATTGCCAGCGGTTTAGACCAACTGTTTGATTCAGACGGACCCCAAAATTGGGTACGTTAAAGGAAAAACAGCTGGGCTGTTGGAAGAAGCGAGAACTAGCAAAGTCTTTGACTGAACTTTAGGGTGAGAACTGCCTGGGACGAAGAAAGCACAATGGAAGATGGCTGAAAGCCGCAAAAGACTACTGAGCACCCTGGATCTGGGTATCTTTGGGCGAGTTCTTTTGAATTGATGGATGTGTGAAACTGCTAACATGTAAACCACAATCTGATGGATTTAGTGTGTAAGAGAAACATGAGGATAGGTTAAAACAGGAGGTAATCTTCTTGAAGATGTAAAACTGCAGCACAACAGCAGTAATGGGACAACCTATTGCAGAAAGATGTCGGCTGTGTCAAGGTGAGACATAATGATGAATGGCCTGAACTTCAGCTGGCAGGAGTTGCTAAGAAAAATTGAACAGGTATAGTAAGAAAAACATGATTTTATCTAATGGCCTAATATTTAGTTCTTCATTCCATGTTATTCACTTTGCGTTTAATTTCTGTTGATGCAGTGGTTAATACCACAGCACACATTCTCTTACATACTTCAATGTGTTGTTGATCCGTTTCTAAGTAGGTTGAAAACTGTGTTAGTGCCACGCATAATGGAATTTTATGAACATACAACAGCAGTAAAAGTCAAAGTACATTTATGTTAAGTTTATAGAGAACTACAAAGTGTGTTCAAATGTTGGGAAAAGTCAGTGGAATAGTTGATTTGTGTTTTAGTTAATTACCAGAGATGCCTGTCACAATTTACAGAGAGCATATCCTGCTGTGGAGTGCCATGTCTTTGTTTAAATTGAGAAATTAAACATGTAATGATTCTCTTATATATTCGAACAGCTGAAAGTAAATACAGTGGTCATTCTTAAATAGACTCTGCTTTAAACCCCATAAACCTATCCAGCTTTTAATTGAGGAGGATAGTTATTCACCAGTTTTAAATACATTGATCGAATACATGTGTGTTCCATTTATCATTGTTCTAATTGTTTTGAAGTAGTATTTACTGTGGAGAAATGCAAGAAACCTGTTCTGGCCATGGTTTCCAGCCAAACAATTGGGGCCACAATTTATGGGAGTTTTCTCAATTTTCTGGAACTTAGTAGCATTTGACCATCAACTGCATGAATTATTCATATGCCTGAGAGTTTGTAATTAGTTTTGCTGACCTTTTACTGTGGCCTAATTTCCACTGCTAATTTCGTGAAAGAAATCCATATAGTATGGATTAACAAGAGTGCCTTATTCACAGCATTGTAAAGTTGGACCAGAGAGTGGATGATGCTTATACGAGCATCCATTTGCTGTCAGGTACCTGGATTGATTGAACTGACATTTCATTTCCTGACCTCCTGCCCTTAGCCTCTCTATGGCAACAATTTTTGAATTAGTAGAATAAGGTCTTGTTATCATGTTAAAAAGGGGAATTGTCAAAGAGGATGTTTTTGGCTTTTATTGCAGTTTCAGGATAAGCGAAAAAGATGCTGAATTAATTTTTGAGTGAAATTTGTATCCAAAGGCAGAATGACTGTGAAGTGGGGTTGTATCTGTCTGCAAGAACCAAGCATGTTGTTTTTATGGAATTAACAAATTGATGCATAAACATGGGGGAGGAGTAAGGTGTTACATGTTTCCTTCATGTAGATGCCTGTTGAGCGAGAGAGAGATTTTGTTTATTTGAATTTAATGTCTCTGGAGTTTAACACACTGTGAAAAGCATTTGTGTTGCATTTGCATTGCATTTCATACAGTTTTCACAGTGTGCGAACCATGGCACAGAGCAAAGCAGTAGATCAAATGTATGACTGAATATTACGTTCAAGGTAGAGCTCAGTTCATGCAGCAGTCATAGAATCCTTAGTGTGGAAGCAGACCATTTGCTCCATCGAGTCCACGCCGAACCTCCAAAGAGCAGCCTATCCAGATTTATCCCCCTACATTATGCCTGTCATCCTGCACATCCCACAGCTAATCCACCTTACCTGCGTGCCTTAGGACTGTGGGACGAAACCGCAGCACTCAGAGGAAACCCACGCAGACATGGGGAGAACGTGCAAACTCCACACAGACGGCTGCCGAAGTGGGGAATCGAACCCAGGTCCCTGGCGCTGTGAGGCAGCACAACTAACCACTTATCCACGGCACTGCCCACTCAATATTTGGGAAATAAGGGTTGAAGACTAATTGTGTGTTTAAAAATAACCTAATTCTGGCTTAGTAGCTTCTTAAAAGTGCAGTGTTTTTGATAGTAGCAGACCGTTGCTTTAGCTAGCCATTCCTTCCAAGCCTTTCATCAGTTTCTGTTTGATTCTGGAACCAAGAGCCTCCTCTGTCTGTTTTCTTTCATTTCGTTCTTCCAATCATTGATGTGTGGATTGCTTTAAGGCAAGTTTTAAGCTCATTATCTGCAGATGCTTGATCCTGAGCAATTTTCTTGACAATCTTATTTTTAACCAGCAGTGGTTTGCTATTCCCTTTCACTTTTAGGGACAGACTGAGGAGGCAGATTCCAGATCTACCTCAGTTGGAATGGGAATCGTGTCCCTGCAGTTGGCATTATTCTTGAGGGAATTTGCCCAACCCAATAAATCTCTGATATTTATTTTCCATTAAGGGTCCCTCATGAATCTTTTTCAGAGACATTAAAGCCTCACAACCAGAAATTGCTCCGACAAATCAGCACTTCTTAGAAAAAAGAGAGATAACAAGGTGTAGAGGTGATGAACACAGCAGACCAAGCAGCATCAGAGGAGCAGGAGGGCTGATGTTTTGGGCCTAGACCATTCTTCTGATTGGTTTCGGCCTGAAACATGAGCTTTTCTGCTCCTCTGATGCTGCTTGTCCTGCTGTGTTCATCCAGCTGTACACCTTGTCATCTCAGATTCTCCAGCATCTGCAGTTCCTACTGTCTCTGAAACTCATTGTAAGAATCAACCTTGATTTCTTGCTTTGGGATCCATCCATTAATTCACATCTTTCCTGTAAGATGGAATGAGGAACGAAATACTTTATACCAGATGCAAAATCTAGTGTGGCAGACGAAATTCAGCATGTGTCGTGGGAACTGATACAGAAACAAGGTAGAATAAATGTTATAATTTAAATGGCTGCACAGAAATAAAGACACACATACTCAACAGTTCTCATACACCGACTCGAAAGTCTTTGTAGGTGGCAGGGTTAGACTATTAGAAGCACAGTCTGTAGCAAGTTCCATTAAGGAATTTATTTACACAAAGCTGAAAAAAGTGTAGAGTTGTAGAGAAGGGAAAATGGAGTGGGGCGAATTGTGGATAATGCTGACAGGGAACCAAAGTGACAAAGTGAATTGCTTCCTCTCAAGATTTAAGAACCATGATATAGCCTTGCAAATCCATGTGCAACTTCAATATCTTAAATATAAAGTCACATTTTTACTTAAACATTTTCTCTAGTCACCACTGCAAATATTGAATCGGTGATTTTTAATGGCACTTCAGTCAAAGCCCAAATCGATCTTAGAAATAGGAGTAAGCCATTTATCCCTTGACCCTGCTGAATTTTTCAGTGTTATGGCTGATCTGATTGGGCCTTAACTCCACTTTCCTGCCTGCCTTCCGTAGCCCTCAACTCCAGAACTCTAAAATCTGTTCAGCAACCTGGAATTAGTCAGGAACCTAGCCTCCACTGCGAGCTGGGCCAGAGAATTCCAAACTGATGACTGAGAACATTCTCTTTTCATCCTATTTTACATAGGAGACCCCTTAATTTTAAACAGTATGCCTAGTCCTGGAATCCTTTCGGCATCTACCCCATTAAGACCTCTCAGAATCTTGGGTTTCAAAAAGATCAGTTCTTATTCTTCTAATCACCAATGAGTTAAGGCCTAACTTGCTCAGGCTTTCCACGTAGTCAAGTTCTCACCCTAAGAATCAACATAAAGAATGTTCTTTTGAACTGCTTCCAATATAAACATATCCTGAAGGAAGGAGGTCAAAACTATACCCTGCTGTATATTGGGGCAGCTAGAATTCCCACCTTTTTTCAGTTCCCCTTGTAATAGAGGCCAGTGTTCCCTGATCTTTCTAATTGTTTCTTAACATTTTGCGACAAATTATGTAGCACCTAGGTATTACTTGTGTGTGTTTGTTACATTGTGTCTTCACAGGACCCTTGTGGTGCAGTGATCGTGTCCCTGTCTTTAGACCAACAAGTTTAAGTTTCACCTGCTCCAGAGGTGTGTAACAGGTTGATTAGAAAATGTCTATATTGTCTTTTCATCCGGTCAGTGTGAGGACTACCAATGTCTAGAACTGGGTCTGATGCCATTTTGCCAAAACCTCTGCCTTGTTATTTCAAATTCTTTTGGTTTGTTGCATGTATGCAGAAGTCTGAAAGTAATAATGCTGCCACTTTTTCACCTTACTCCTAATTGTGGTGGTGTCTTGTTTGCCCTTCTTGATAGATATTTGGAGAAAGCTTGTTGTTTTTTATATTTTCTGCCAAATGACTCTCATGTCTCCTCTTTGTGTTGACTTGATTTTATAGTGCCACCCATGGTGGTTCCTGCCTGTGCCTTTCAGAGTGTTGTAGGGATTTTCTTGCTTCCATTCTTGTGTGACCACTTTTCCACACATTCTGTTTTATTTTCTTCTCTGAGCGTAACCTGACGGCATAGAGTTTTACATGGCTATCAATGTTCGGATTGCTGTCCTGACTCTGGCCGCCTTTGGGTCTTGCAAGCGTAGGCTGATTGAGCGTGAGCACAAGCCTATTGTGAATGGCTGAAAGAACATGTTTAATTTGATCAGCTACTTGTTAGCAGACATTTTGTTTCACATGGCATTAGATGTGATTCTGTGATTGGGACATTGCTTACCAAAGAATCCGAAGTGTGTGTCAGTAGCTGCACTAAAAAACAATTTAATTGGTTAATCTTGTAATGTATCTTATTCGTTCGAGCTAGATGCGACCTAGTTACATTCACAGGTGCTTTCTCCTGAACCAAGTGATTTGTCCAATTTCTGCACTTTTTTAAAATTACCCAATAGCGCGGTAACACTTGGACTAGTTAGAGTCAACTTGTCAATCGATCAGCCCTTTTCTTCTGTGCTATAAATTATGATCCTTTGAAACTTAGCATTCTTGCATTTGTCCTGATGAGTGCAAAGTGGAAAGCTGTGGCAAATTGTGTCTGTTTTTGGCAGTATTCTATATGCTGAAAACGCAAGAGATGATAACTTAATGAAAGGGCTGTTCCTTCACTGTTGCTGGGCCAAAAACCTGGGATTCCCTCCCAAATAGCATTGTGGGTCAACCCATAGCAGGAGGAATGCAACGGTTTAAGAAGATAGCTCACCACCCCCTTCTCAAGGGAAACTAGGGATAGGCAAGAAATGCTGGCCAGCCAGTGATGCCCACATCCCACAAATGAATAAAAAAATGAAGGATCAACATATTTTTTCTTGCTGATTAATCTGCTGTACATCTCCACTATTTCCTGGATTTATATATACAAAATATCTGACTTTTTTGGGGGCAAATATGTTGAAACTTTCTTTGGTAATGTTATTCAAGAGTCAGCCTAATACAGATTAAGCTATCAATCTTAAAACTTGTTAAACTCGACAGAAATGAAAACTCTACTTTCCATTTATAGAGTTTATGCCACTATGACAATTTGTTGTCCCTAAATCTTGTAGATAATAAAGAATTACCAACCCATTCTATAATGGTCATTGTTTGGTTTGTCAAAGGCCAAAGGTCCCAAATCTGATTGAATCAACAACTGGATAGGCCTGTTCAGGTTGCATTAGTAGATCTTTAATTGATTCTGTCTGAAATATTTGATTGCACTGCAAGTATATTACATGAAGGCAAAACAGTAATGTTGTTAACTTGTTGAATCCAACATTTTTTTGTCCAGTCCTTCAAAGACAGTTTCCCTGTTTAGCCCTTAATAAACATCACAAACAGAGAGATATAGCTGGGACTTTTTGGTCATGTGTTCTGGTAGTCCATGATGGCCTGGATTTACTGTAAGAATATCAGTGAAGCTAACAGTGGGCTAAATATTCCCAGCCTTTCTGGATGATGTGGGCAGTGCTGGATCAGTTGGAAAAACTATGACAAGATTAGAAAGAAATACTTGGCTTTGAGAAAAAAAATCCAGTTTTCCATCAAAGGTTTCAACGGTGAGAGATGAGTTTCACTAGTGTGCAGCAAAAGGCCTTTGTGCGAGTATTTAGGTCTCATGAGTATCTCACCTCACCTTGAAGTGAGGAATTAGACAGTGACAATTACTGACATGAAAGTCTAGAGTGGATATTTGCCAGCTGTTGCAACTGCTTCTCTCGCCTCTATCTTGGCCAGCAATTGTCAACATCGCAGGGTCTGCTCTCGGGGAAGTGACTGCTGGCACCCGCGTGACAACAGAGTTTGGCTTTGGACAAACCTCCTACTGATATGCCTTCGACCTGCCTGGATTCACTACCAAATATTAGGTCCAGAACTGTGCACACCCCGCCCCCCTCCCCCCTCCCCCCTCCCCCCTCCCCCACCCCCACCCCCGAATGCAATGCAACTCAAGTATTTTGCTCCCTTCCTACCTTGCAAACTTAAACTATTCCAGTGAGTGGTTGGGTAGTTAAAGTCCCCTATTACGGCCTTATTATTCTTACCCTTGTCTGAAATTTAATTATATTTCAATCCTGTATCTCTCAGACTGTTCAGGAGCACACAACAGTAAGCTTGCCCTTTTTATGTTTGTTGCCTCCTTCCATATAACTTTGCTTTGTGATCCTTCCAAGTTATAATCCTTCTTCATTGATTCCTTGTTCAATATTGTGACCCACCTTCTTTACATGGCCCACTCTTCTGTCTGTCCTGCTCTCTATCTGGTCTGAATACCCGAAAACAACAAGTGATGAGCTGCCAATCATGCCCATCTTTCAACCACGCCTCAGTTTTAGCTATGATATAATACTCCCACATGCCTGTCTGTACACTCAGCTCATCCGTCTGATTCTATACACTGCCCACATTAATGAAATACATTCTATTTAACCATATCAAACTCACTTCTGTCTTACATGCCATTTGGTTCCTCACCCTTCCAGACTTAATCACTCACTCGCTGACTCAAACATTTTAACTTAGAATTCATCTCAAAATCTATCCCCTCTGAACTACTTGTCAGGATCCACCCTCCTTCCTTCAAATGACTAATATATGTTGTAAACAGTTGTAGTCCCACCGCCGATTCCTGTAGAACCCCACTGGTCATGGGTCACCAAACTGAAAAAGAACCCTTTATCTCCAATTGCTGTTTCTTGCCTATGAACCAATCTGTATCCATGCTAATATGCTACCTCCAACACCGTGGGCTCTCATGTTATGACTTAACCTTTTGTCAAAATACAAAGCCCAAAGACAACACATCGATAGAACATCGAACATTACCGCACAGAACAGGCCCTTCGGCCCTCGATGTTGTGCCGACCTGTCGTACCAATCTGAAGCCCATCTAACCTACTCTATTCCATGTATGTCCATATGCTTGCCCAATGACGACTTAAATGTACTTGAAGTTGGCGAATGTACTACCGCTGCAGGCAATGCGTTCCATACCCTTACTACTCTCTGAGTGAAGAAACTACCTCTGACAACTGTCCTATATCTTTCACCCCTCAATTTAAAGCTATGCCCGCTCGTGCTCGCCGTCACCATCCTAGGAAAAAGGCTCTCCCTGTCCACCCTATCTAACCCTCTGATTATCCTATATGTTTCAATTAAGTCACCTCTCAACCTTCTTCTCTCGAATGAAAGCAGCCTCAATTCCCTCAGCCTTTCCTCATAAGACCTTCCCTCCATACCAAGCAACATCCTAGTAAATCTCCTCTGCACCCTTTCCAAAGCTTCCACATCCTTCTTATAATGCGGTGACCAAAACTGTATACAGTACTCCAAGTGCGGCCGCACCAGAGTTTTGTACAGCTTCACCATAACCTCTTGGTTCCGGAACTCGATTCCTCTACTAATAAAAGCTAAAACACTGTATGCCTTCTGAACAGCCCTGTCAACCTGAGTGGCAACTTTCAAGGATCTGTGTACATGGACACCGAGATCTCTCTGCTGAGAGTATTAGCGGTCCTCTGGCACCTTAGCTGTGGCCAGAAATGACTTGAAAATCTTTGCCAGGACCTCTGATATCTCCTTTCCTGCTTCATAAAGTCATGCAGTACAGAAACACGCTCACTTAATCAACATCAATGCCAACTAACAAACATCAAACTACTAATCCCATTTACCTGCACTGAGTCATTACCGACCATACGCTGGCCCTTTAAATGCTCATCTGTTGCTTCTTTAATATTGCAAGCGTACCTGCCTTCTCCACCTTGCCAGGCAGCATATTACATGTTTGTATCACTTTTGGTGAAAACACTTGCCTCAGATCCCCTCTAAATAGCTGACAGTTCACCTGAAATCTATGCCCTCTGACTTAAACTCATTTACTGGTTCTCACAATCAATCTATGCCTCTCATAATTTTGTATACGTCGATCAGCCTCCTCTGCTGCATGGAAAACGCACTTAGCCTATCAGTTTCTCCTCATAAAACTTGCATTCAATCACAAAACAACACCCTGAAACAGATACTGTCAACAAACCTGGCCAACACCTCTGTCTCCGGCTTTCTACAGTGTTCCACTGAAGCCCAGCGCAAGCAGAAAGAACAGCACCTCATTTTCCACTTGAGGACCTGACAGCCCTCCAGACTCAATATTGAGGTCTGTAATTTTAGGGCCTAAACTCTCCCATATCCCAGCCCCCGCTACCCCACACACCAGGCTTTGTTACTACGCAGCCTGCCACGACACATTCCCTGTTGTTAGTGACGAACAGTCCCCATTCACAACTGTTCACCCTCCCAGCCTGATTGTTTGCAACTCCTTTATCTGTCCACCTGTCTTTCTCTCTCTTTGGGCTCTATCCTATTGTTTACTCCCTACACTACCCTCCTCCCTATTTTCTGCATAGAAACCGATGTTTTCCCAGCCACCATCAGTTCTGGGGAAGGGTCACCGGACCGGAAACCTAAACTCTGTTTTCTCCTCCAACATATGCTGCCACGCCTGCTGAGCTTTTCCAGCAACGTTGTTTTTGTTCGTCATTTACAGCATATGCAGTTCTTTCGGTTTTTATCAACAAACCTGTCAGACTCACCAATGCTTTGAAATGCTCCCACTTGTTGCTCAAGACCCTGGGCTCCAGTTGCTCCAATAAGAGGCACCTGCTGTACACATGGTCATGCAGACCAGCAGGAGCACTCAGCATTTGACATGTAGTGTAGGATGCACCAATCATGGGTCAGAGCTTAATTCCAGGCATACCTTAACTGAACAGAACACTGATCTTTGCTTTTAATTTATTCATCCGCCTGCTCAATTGGAGGGAACACAAACCAGTGTTCCCACTCAGGTCTCTGCTCGTATGCATGCTTTTCAGTGAGAGCCTTATCTCACCCGCTCCTCTCAATAACATTCTCTGACTGTCACTGGGCCATCACCGGCTCGTCTCAGTAAAACTGACTGACTGTGTCACAGGGCCCTCACCCGCTCCTCTCGGTAACACTGACTGACTGTGTCACAGGGCCCTCACCCACTCCTCTCAGTAACACTGCCTGTCACAGGGCCCTCACCCGCTCCTCTCGGTAACACTGACTGACTTTGTCACAGGGCCCTCACCCTCTCCTCTCAGTAGCACTGCCTGTCACAGGGCCCTCACCCGCTCCTCTCGGTAACACTGACTGACTGTGTCACAGGGCCCTCACCCTCTCCTCTCAGTAGCACTGCCTGTCACAGGGCCCTCACCCGCTCCTCTGTTGCATTGACTGACTGTCACAGGGCCCTCACCCGCTCCTCTCTTGCATTGACTGACTGTCACAGGGCCCTCACCCGCTTCTTTCAGTAACACTGCCTGTCACAGGGCTCTCACCCGCTCCTCTCAGTAACAGTGACTGACTGTCACAGGGCTCTCACCCCCTCCTCTCAGTAACACTGCCTGTCACAGGGCCCTCACCCGCTCCTCTGTTGCATTGACTGACTGTCACAGGGCCCTCACCCGCGCCTCTCAGTAACATTGACTGCCTGTCACAGGGCTCTCACCCGCTCCTCTCAGTAACACTGCTTGTCACAGGGACCTCACCCACTCCTCTCGGTAACACTGACTGACTGTCACAGGGCCCTTACCCCCTCCTCTCAGTAACACTGCCTGTCACAGGGCCCTCACCCGCTCCTTTCGGTAACACTGACTGACTGTCACAGGGCTCTCACCCGCTCCTCTCAGTAACAGTGACTGACTGGACAGGGCCCTCACTCCCTACTTTCAGTAACACTGCCTGTCACAGGGACCTCACCCGCTCCTCTTGGTAACACTGACTGACTGTCACAGGGCTCTCACCCGCTCCTCTCAGTAACAGTGACTGACTGGACAGGGCACTCACTCCCTACTTTCAGTAACACTGCCTGTCACAGGGACCTCACCCACTCCTCTCGGTAACACTGACTGACTGTCACAGGGCTCTCACCCCCTCCTCTCAGTAACACTGCCTGTCACAGGGACCTCACCCGCTCCTCTTGGTAACACTGACTGACTGTCACAGGGCTCTCACCCGCTCCTCTCAGTAACAGTGACTGACTGGACAGGGCCCTCACTCCCTACTTTCAGTAACACTGCCTGTCACAGGGCCCTCACCCGCTCCTCTCGGTAACACAGACTGACTGTCACAGAGCTCTCACCCCCTCCTCTCAGTAACACTGCCTGTCACAGGGCCCTCACCCGCTCCTTTCAGTAACGTTGACTGACTGGACAGGGCCCTCATGCCCTCCTCTCGGTCACACTGACTGACTGTCACAGTGCCCTCATCCGCTCCTCTCAATTACACTGCCCATCACAGTGCCCTCACCCGCTCCTCTCAGTAACACTGCCAGTCACAGGGCCCTCACCCATTCCTCTCAGTAACACTGCCCATCACAGGGACCTTACCCGCTCTTCTCAGTAACACTGCCCGTCACAGGGCGCTCACCTGCTCCTCTCAGTAACACTGCCCATCACGGGGCCCTCACCTGCTCCTCTCAGTAACACTGCCCGTCACAGGGCGCTCACCTGCTCCTCTCAGTAACACTGCCCATCACAGGGCCCTCACCCGTTCCTCTCAGTAACACTGCCCATCACAGGGACCTTACCCGCTCCTCTCAGTAACACTGCCCATCACAGGGCCCTCACCTGCTCCTCTCAGTAACACTGCCCGTCACAGGGTGCTCACCTGCTCCTCTCAGTATCACTGCCCATCACAGGGCCCTCACCCGTTCCTCTCAGTAACACTGCCCATCACAGGGACCTTACCCGCTCCTCTCAGTAACGCTGCCCGTCGCAGGGCGCTCACCTGCTCCTCTCAGTAACACTGCCCATCACAGGGCCCTCACCCGTTCCTCTCAGTAACACTGCCCATCACAGGGACCTTACCCGCTCCTCTCAGTAACACTGCCCATCACAGGGCCCTCACCTGCTCCTCTCAGTAACACTGCCCGTCACAGGGTGCTCACCTGCTCCTCTCAGTAACACTGCCCATCACAGGGACCTTACCCGCTCCTCTCAGTAACACTGCCCGTCACAGGGCGCTCACCCGCTCCTCTCAGTAACACTGCCCATCGCAGGGCCCTCAACCGCCGCTCTCAGTAACACTGACTGACTATCTCAGGGCCCTCACCCGCTCCTCTCAGAATCACTGACTTACTGTCACAGGCCTCTCACTCCCTCCTCCCGGTAACACTGATTGCCCGTCACAGAGCTCTCATCCGCTGCTCTGAGTAACACTGGCTGACTGTCACAGTGCCCTTAACTTGCCCACTTATCTGAATTAGAGACAATATCAATGTGGTTGCTTTATGAAGTACCAATACTGTGAGAAATTAATGTCATAATCAAAGTGAACTTGATTAGTAAGAGATTGTGATAGACTGTCTTTATTTATTTCATATAAGTATGTTATTACTGATTTTATGACCTGAAGTCACAGCCGTATTAAATCAGCTTCCCTGCCTCTGTTCGTAACACATTGAGATGAAGTATTTGGTGACGTTCAAAATTGATCCCAATGTTTCCTAATCAGATTTTTTGAAAAGTCAGTGCCAGACTTTGTGCATAACAATACCAGACACCAGGTTTATAGCTTAAACAAAAGATTTTACAATTTATTAACAATATGTATCTTTTAAAAGAAAGTTAAGCAAAAAGGTATTCTGATGAATGCCCATGACTTAAACATCATCTTCTTTGATTCTAGCCCCCATTCTAACAAAGACAGAAAGACAGACAAACTGATATAATTAATGAATATATTAAAGGGAAAAAAATAAATCAAGTGTAACTGGCCAGTTTACTTAACCAGACTGCATGATCTTTGAAACGGAAAGCCCTGTGGATGCTGTAAATCAGGAACAAAAACAAAGCTGCTGGAAAAGCTCAGCGGGTCCAGCAGCATCTGTGAAGGAAACAAAGCAAAATTTCAGATCTGGCGACCCTTCCTCTGATCAGTTCTGAGGAAGGGTCACCAGATCTGACATCGTACCTCTTTTTTACCTTCACAGACGTTCCCAGACCTGCTGAGCTTTTCCGGAAATTTTGTTTTTGTCCATCATCTGAAATCTCACAGTCAGATGAGATAGTATCTTAAAGCTAAAATCTGAACAATCTACAGATGCTGTAAATCAGAAACAAAAACAGAAGTTGCTGTAAAAAACCAGCAGATCTGGCAGCATCTGTGGAGAGAAAACAGAGTTAACATTTTGGGTCAGATTACCCTTCCTCAGGATTCCTTATTTCTAAGTAAGTGTCACAGGATCGGAAACGTGAATTCTAACTTCTGTCCATAGATGCTGCCAGACTTGCTGAGCGTTTCCAGTAATTTCTGGCTTCTGTCTTGGTTTCTGAAAAATGCAAATACCTTTCAGTAGGCTTTGGGGGGATATTTAATTATTACTTGTAACAGAGGACCTCTTCACTTAGATTAAGTTGATAATGGGAGGACAACCAGTTGGCAATCAAACCTCTGTCCTGTAGCTTTTGCAGGGACAATCCTTCTGATTTAAAGACAGTTCAATATTGGTTTCTCTTTGTTAGTGACACATCAATCGAGTTTTCTTGGAAGAAGAATTGACCTGCAATTAACTTCCAGACCTAGCCTCAGAAACAAATATCAAATTGTTTCTTCTTTTTTCACATAAGCTGCTGCTCACAGTCCAAAGGTCACTCTCAGCTCACAGTTCACAGCTCCAAGCCAAAAATGATAATGAACTTAAGTACTAGGAGGAGTAAGACAATTCAGCTCCTCGAGCCCCGCTGTTTGATACGATTGTGGTTGATCTTATCTCTGCTGCAACTTCAGTTTCCTACCTGCTCTCCATAATTCTTGAATCCATTATGAACTCAAAAATCGTTCTATCTCCTCTTCAAATTTGCTCAATGTCACAGCCCCCCAATGCCCTCTCAGGGAGTGAATTCCAGAGATTCATGACCCTTCCAGCATAGAAATTTTTCATCAACTCTTTAAACCTTCTTCCCCTTATGCTAAACCTATGACCTCTTGTTCTATTGCCCGCATGAGGAACCATCCTTTCCATGTCAACTTTATCAATCTGCTTGAACATTTTATATCCCTCAATTAGATCCCTTCTCATCTTTCTGAACACCTGAGAATGTAGGCCGAAACTACTCTGTCTGTCTTAAGACAGGTTCTCGTCTCTGGAATCATCCTGGTGAACCTCCATTGGACTGCCTCCAATACAATGACATCTCTCCTTAAGTAAGGAGACCAGAACTGTACACAGGGCTCCAGGTGTGGTCTCACTAATGCCTTGCATAGTTGCAGCAACCTTCTTTTGTATTTTTATACTCGCTTTCTTTAGCAACAAATGCCAAAATTCCATTTGCCTTCCTTAATACCTGCTGTACCTGCTTACTGGGTTTCTGTGATTCATAAAACTAAAAAAAATGAAGGTTTCAATGCTGTTAAAATGAAATCCATCCAAGTAAAATTAAAATAATGATAAGAGAACATTAATAGAAAGTGAAAACATTTTTCTCTCTCTGGAGAGCAATATTGAACAGCCTTCACATCATAATGTTATTTGTGAGCTTGGATTCTATACTGGAGGAATGCTGCGCAAGTTTTAAGTTTGATTTGTACACCTATACCGTGTGCAGTGAGAAGGACAAGAGGTGGGTTTTAATCTAATAATTTTCTGTGTTCTTCTGTTAAAAATACACATAGGCATCCGCTTGTGAGCACTTTCAGTAATTGAATACCACAGTAAAAAGAATGAAAATTTATCTCACCCTGGGATCTGAATTGTCCAGTATCATCATCAACTGGGATCATAACACTTGTCATTTCAAAGGCCAAACCTGATATTACCACTCGATTCCTCAACTAAAATGGAATTTGATTCATTCAATGTCAAACATCAATGACCTTGATAGTGTGTAGTAAATTACAAAGTGAAACAAAATAGCCCTTCACCATTTTTCTTGTAAAGCAAATCCATCGTATTCAATTGTTGTAGTGGTATAAAACACCAGTAAGTCACACATTGCAAAGTCCTCCTGAATGTGAGCCAGACATTTACATAGATCTGTGGTTAACCTCAAGAGGCAACCCAATCTTGTATTTGTTTCCTGTTTATGACTTTTTAGGCCACTTTTCTGACAAGAAAGACTTGACCAGTCTCCTTAAACAGCTGAGATCAGACTAAATACAAAGCTGTATTTTGTCCATAACCTACCCTTGATCAATGCTAAAGAAGATAACGCTAGCATTTAAATAAAATTGTATTTATAGAATCATAGAGTGACACAACACGAAACAGACCTTTCAGTCCAACTAGTCCGTGCTGACCATAATCCCAAACTAAAGTAGTCCTGCCTGCCTCCTGCACTCGGCCATATCCCTCCAAACATTTCTTATTCATGTACTTATCTGGATGTCTTTTAAATAGTGAAACTGTACCCACATTCACCAATTCCTCTGGAAGTTCATTCCACATATGAACAATCCAACAACATGGCCCACTATCACTCATATCCTTACATACAGATAAGGAAGGACACCACTTTGATTGGGACAACACATCCATCCTAGGACAAGCCAAACAGAAACATGCACGGGAATTCCTAGAAGCACGGCATTCCAACCGGAATTCCATCAACAAACACATTGATTTGGAGCCAATCTCTCATCCCCTGAGAAAAAGAACAGGAAATGACATCACCAACCCAAGGAAACCTAACCAGATAAATAGAAAGCGGGACATAACACCAGCGCTCCGTCGGAGGCTCACTGGTGATGTTACCTAGAATGGTGACGAAACGTCTGAAAACGAATCTTCCAGCTCAGCGAGCAAACTCACATCCAGAACCTCAACCTGAGCTACAAAGCTTCTCAAAACTCATTAGAACAATCCTCTGTGTAAAAAGATTGCCCCTCATTTCCTTTTTAAATCTTTCTCCTCTCATCTTAAAAATATGCCCCCTAGTTTTGAAATCCTCCACAGTAGGGAAAAGACATTTGGCGTTCACCTTATCTAGATCCCTCATTATTTTATAAACATTCATCGGGTGACCCCTCAACCTCCTATGTTCCAGTGAAAAAAGCCCCAGTCTATTCTCACCTTAAATCTCAAACCATCCATTTCTGGCAACATCCTGGTAAATCTTTTCTGAACCCTCTCCAGCTTAATAATATCCTTCCTTGAACACTGACCAGAATTGGACACAACAGTGTAGAAGAGGCCTCACTAATATCCTGTACAACTTCAACATGGCATTCCAACTCTTCTCCTCAAAGGTCTGAGTAATGAAACACCTTCCTAACTACCGAAAGAACTACAGATGCTGTAAATTATGAACAAAAACAAAGTTGCTGTAAAAGCTCAGGAAGTCGGGCAGCATCTTTGAAGGAAAAAACAAAGTTAACGTTTCAGGTCCGGTGACCTTTCCTTAAAACTGGCATTTCCCCTCTTCGCTGTCGACTGTACTACCGATTTTGGTATCATCTGCAAGCTTACTAACCAGGCCTTCTATATTCTCATCTAAATCATTTATATAAATGACAACCAAAAGCAGACCCAGCAATGATCCCTGTGGAACACTGCTGGCAACAGGTCTCCATGATGGAAAACTTCCTTGCATCACCACTCTCCATCTCCTGCCTTTTATCCAATTTTGTTTAGTTTCTACTCAATTAATATTCCAGTAATAAACATGCCTGATGAGTGGCGGAATGGTAACCGCACCCAAAGTGTTAACGCTGCTTTTTTTCCCCATCACAGATGTTGCCAGACTTGGTGAGCTATTCCAGCAACTTTGTTTTAGTTCCTGATGAGCTGCGACTTTGTACTTGACTGACTTCCAACATCAAAAGTTCTAAATGCTGGAAGAGATTGGTTGACCTTGACTTCCTAGCTTGAAAATGTGCCTTTTATGCAAAGAAACTGTACTCTGGGACAGTGGTTTTGCAGATTTACCTGCAGGCCCAGCTGTGAATCAGAGTTGAAGAAGTTGCATGCACTGATGAATAGGCAGCTGTTTAGCCTCTGGATGGAATCCTGTGGAAGCGACGAGGGTCTAGGCCATTGACTCGAACTGATGAGGGAACGGCTTGCCCCAACCATCTTCCCTTCAGGGGAACACCAGCCTCAGGTCGCTGCCCTCAAGGGGTATGTCATCCTGACCTTGCTCCTCTCATGCGTCGGCAGCTACATCTTTCTCCCCTCTGGCACTTAATAGACCGGCGGCCGATCTGGTGCGATTTCATTGGCCATGAGCTGTTGGCTAACCAGAGCCCAGCAGGTGTACTGAGCAGCAGTGTCACTTGGGAGGTGATGATCTCTGTTACCATGGCAACCAACCTACGATTATTGCTAGATCTCGGGCCAGGATTGAGTGAACCACCATTAGCACGCCGCTTCCCCTTGATGTTGCACATTGAATGCCTTTGAAGGCCTGTTACATTTCTTAATGGTGACACCCCTGCCCACTGTTGAGTCAATACCAGTTGTTGTGGGATGATGTATGTGTGCGTCAGTTGCTCAGTTAGGGACTTTAACTCGCAATGAAGTTGGGAAGTTATGTACAAGTCTTCTCACCATGGATTTAATCTGGCTCTAAGCAGAATTGTAGGTGGTACCATCCTTCCACCTGATTAAATGTCCTCTATTTCCAAACTTGCCACAACAGAAAGTACAAAATCCCGCTGTTTTTGTTCTCAATTCATGGTTTAATTTTGCAATCAGTGTCGGAAGCAGCAGATTAGTTCAGTCCTTGTGAAATTGAAGGCAATGCAACAATTTAATTGGTCACTTTTTAACATGGTAGGTTCTCAAACTGAGGAAATGGTGAATGTTGTTGATCTTTAATGCAATATAATGGAGGAGAGAAAAATCTGGACTACAAAACCCACAGGAAGAAAATTATAATCTGTCAGTGCTGCCTCCATGAGAACAATGCCAAGTAAATACCCGTCCCCATATCGAACAATAGAAGTTTCCTGCATATCAGAACATACCCATTGAGTGGGGAACTGACGAATAATGCAGGAGCACCATCGGATTGAAATACTTTTATTCTAAGGATTTCAGAACATGCTGGGATTTTTATTGCAAGCAATACTTGTGATGGAATATTCTTTTAATGTCAAAGTGCTGCAACAGTTTGGAAGAACCAATATTAAATGGATATTATTGCAGATAATATTTGTGAATGAAATAAAATTGTTTGCTTAAAGTATTTTGTAATTGGAATTGAATGTCACATTTTTGTATCTTAGTTGTCTTCTGTTTCTTATTTTTATAGAGCAGGTATTGTCCTGGTCACTTGTAATGCTGCCAATTCAAGATTAACTACATGGATGGTCTCTATCAGTTGCTGAATCCCCGATGTCAGTTTGTAATCCTGAATCCAATATTGTCACTTCATCTTTCAGTTCTGTTTATAATCAAAGTTTGAGATCAACAGCTTTCATTTTAGTATCTGGAAGTCAATTAGTGCAGATTTTGTTTGTAAACCAGCGTTCTGTATGTAAAACTGCCTTGTTTAATTAGATTAGTTAGTTGAGATTCATTTTAGTGAAATGAATCCTAACTAAGCTTCATCTCTTCCTCATTCTGAACACATGCTATGTCACGCAATGGCTATTCAATTTTGCATTGGTGCCGGTTCAAACCATGTGTATTCCAACTACGCATTGATACAGATGAAATAGTACCATTTCCTTGTTCGTACCATTCTCACCATACAGTGTTTCAGCATTTCATTACGTTTCTGTGTACAGTTCTGAACCAGTCCCCTTGCCCCTGATAATAAAATGTGAGGCTGGATGAACACAGCAGGCCAAGCAGCATCTCAGGAGCAGGTGCTCCTGAGATGCTGCTTGGCCTGCTGTGTTCATCCAGCCTCACATTTTATTATCTTGGAATCTCCAGCATCTGCAGTTCCCATTATCCCTTGCCCCTGAGCTTGCCAAATGTCTGAATGTTGTCATGACATTGTCAAAGAATTCATTCCTTGGTAGATTCAGAGATAAATTAATGTAAACTAGTATGTGTTAATGCCTCTGCTGTAATCGGGCGAAACACTCAGGCAATGGTCTTAATTTTTCTCTCTTGTATTTTTTTGAAATGTTGACCATGCCATTTGCTCCACTTACTGGGATTGGACTTGTGACAGAAGTGCTGAACGTCAACTTGCCAAATACAATTGGCTAAAAAGTCTGAGGCCCATCAGTCTCTTGAAACACTTTTGCTGTGCAATCAACATTCCAACATTAATTGACAATGAAAAATTGCATACGTGCTTCAGAAGATTCGATTTGAAACAGAGATTTGTGAATATGAATGGAGCTATATATGTCTCCATCTCGGGCACCAACCTCAAGTCCACCTGGACTATCTCCAACACCTCCCTCACCTTCCTGGACCCCTCTATCTCCATCTCAGGCAACCACCTAGAAACCGATATGCATTTCAAGCCCACCGACTCCCACAGCGACCTAGGATACACCTCCTCCCACCCACCTCCTGCTAAAATTCTATCCCCTATTCCCAATTCCTTTGCCTTCGCCGCATCTGCTCCCAGGATGAGGCATTCCATTCCCGTACACCTCAGATGTCCTCGTTTTTCAAGGAGCGCAACTCCTCCCCACCCCCCCAACCCCCCGCAGTGGTGAAGAACGCCCTTGACCGTGTCTCCCTCATTTCCTGCAACTCATCCCTCACACCCTGCCCCTGCAATAACCACCAAAAGAGAACCCCCTCATCCTCACATACCACCCTACCAACCTCTGGAGACAACGCATCATCCTCCAACACTTCCACCATCTGCAATCTGACCTCACCACCAAAGACATTTTTCCTCCGACCCTTGTCTACTTTCTGGAGAGACCACTCTCTCCGTGACTCCCTTGTCCGCTCCACACTCCCTTCCAACCCCACCACACCCGGCATTTTCCCTGCAACCACAGGAAGTGCAACACGTACCCCCATACCTCCTCCCTCACCCCCATCCAGGCTCCAAGAAGACTTTCCACATCAAGCAGATGTTCAACTACACATCTACCAATGTGGTATACTGCATCCACTGGACCTGTTGTGGCCTCCTCAACATCGTGAAAACCAAGGAGAGACTTAGGTGTTCTGCAAAGCAGTCCCTATGCTCGGTTCACAATAAACAACTGCGCCTCCCAGTCGCGAACAATTTCAACTTCCCCTCCTATTCCTTAGACGACATGTCCATCCTGGGCTTCCTGCAGTGCCACAACAATGCCACCTGAAGGTTGCAGGAACAGCAACTCATATTCTGCTCGGGAACCCTGCAGCCCAAAGGTATCAATGTTCATTTCACAAGCTTCAAAATCTCCCCTCCCCCTACTGCATCCCAGAACCAGCCCAACTCGTCCCCGCCTCCCTCACCTGTTCTTCCTCTCACTTATCCCTTCCTCCCACCTCAAGCCACACCCCCATTTCCTACCTACCAACCTCACCTCTTGACCTGTCCATCCTCCCCGGACTGACCTATCCCCTCCCTACCTCCCCAACCTACACTCACCTCTACTAGCTCAATCCCACCTCTTTAACTTGTCTGTCTCTTCTCCAACTATCTTCTCCTCTATCCATCTTCGATCCGCCTCCCCCTCTCTCCCTATTTATTTCAGAGGCCTCTCCCCCTCACCCTCCCCCTTTTCTGATGAAGAGTCTAGGCCCAACATGTAAGCTTTTGTGCTCCTAAGATGCTGCTTGGCCTGCTGTGTTCATTCAGCTGCTCACTTTGTTATCCCTATATCTCTTAACAACCTCATTAAGTGAGTTCTTGAGTTAACTATGCAGGGTAGACTTAGAGTTTATCATTCTAACTTGCCAGCCCTGAAAGATGAAAGTTGGTTTATGTTGGATGCTTGTTTCATAGCTACGAAAGATATCCTGAACGGATTTTTCATGTCTTTTGTTGAGAACTTTACCCATTTAGTCACTCTAATCCTTTTCCTTTTTTAAAGTTTCCTTGGTAGTCATAAATTTTTAATGAATAAAATCTTTAGTCTTATACTAGATATTCCCAATTTCAGGAGAAAGTCCAGAGAGACCTTTTAAAGGAAAGGGTTTCAGAAAGAAAACCGAAGTTCCATTGATCAAAGTCATGAATAGTTGATAAATTATTTGCACTTCATATTTCCAGAACCTACCCTGGAAGAGAGAGCCCAGAGAATTGCCAAAGCTGTCCGCAAACAGTCAATAGAAGTGAAGGAAAATTGGGAGCAATTGAAAACCCGTGCGAGCAACTGGCAGAAACAGGTGGAAAAGGCATTGGAGAAACTTCAAGAACTGCAGAAAGCTCTGGATGATTTTGAGGCTCATGTGATAACAGCTGAGGGGGTCCACACTGATCAGCAACCTGTGGGTGACCTGCTTATTGACTCATTGCAGGGTCACATTGATAAAACCACAGTAAGTGCAATTACATTACACTTCACTTATGAACAGATGTTACCACAATGTTGTATCGAGACGATCAGTAATATGAGTACTTCAGTGATATTGATTGAATGGTTGTTAACTTAATTAGCAAATTAAAACTTAGTTGAGCATGCCTTCTGATGATATCACATCGTTAATATTAGTATAGTTGAGGATTCTATTAGTCAGTGACATCAGCTGAGTTATCTACTTGTTGCCATGTTATCGTGATTAAAGGAAAAGTCTTACCACGCCATTTGGCGACTCCTTAGAGAGAGACAACTGGTTATGATTTAACCAGAAGATTACCATGCCTCAGGCAAGTAGAGGGTTTGAGGCAAAGATCATTTGTGGTAAGCTCACTGGTGTGGCAATTGAGCCCTCTCTTGCAGGGGATCACTCTGCATCACAAACCAACCGTTCAGTCAACTGAATTTGAATAGAGTTTAGGATTGGAGAGCAATCCATGCATTTGTATTTTTTTTCATGAATGTTTCTCACTGGCAAACCTTTTAAAAGCCAGCTCAGCCATACAGGCTGGATCAGTTCTTGATCTCAGCTGAATTTTTTGATCTCGGGTGAGTCAGCGTTAGGAGTTCAGTGATTGGAATGAATTCACATGAAGTTAGCGAGAGGGATACTACACGTGAATAGATCAATGTTTTGAAAAGAGGATGAGATATGAGCAAAAGTTTAACTGATGTGGAAGACCAGCCAAAATCATCATCAACGGTGGAGCAGACTTGAGCGGCCACGCAACATTGAGCTGCCGCTATTTGACTTTTTCTGTGAAGAGGAAGGAAAATGGTCAAAGTGTCAAAAATGCTGAAGACCTCATCATTCTACAACCTCAAAATTTGATTGTGTTCAGTATATTATCACTACTGGTACCCCGAAATCCTGGTCTATCATCTCAGCAACTCTACTCTGCCCAAAAGCTGGTTACTTGTGACATTTTTGAAGGATCTTCCCAAGTCTGAAAATCATTTTTGTGTTTGTAGAATCAGAGTTGGCGTGTGGAAGGAGGTCTTCTGGCATATCATAGCTCTTTGAAATAACTCCCCAATTTGTCCCCCTCTGCTGTGCAATGACTTCAACCACTTATATAATCTCTTTAATGGATGGAAACTTTTGAAGGCATCCGGAATGAGTATTAACGATCCCAGAATACAACTGAGCCTTATTAAGTTCTTAGTTCTGATGATCAAGAGCTTGATCAAAGAGGATTGTTTTAAAAAGTGCCTTAAAACAGGAAAGGTACAGAGGCTAAGAGGTGGAGGAAGTCTCTTGTTGGGTTTGAAGCCGACAAAATTAAATGTTTGGCAACCAAATATATCCTGAAGTATGGTCGGACTGGTGGAGATTATCCAAATAGCGATAGGCCATTTAAAATCAAGAGTGGGCAAGAGGACATAATTAGACGAGTGCAGATACCCTGAAGTATGGTCGGATTGGTGGAGATTATCCAAATAGTGATAGGCATAGCCAAGGAACAATTTGGAAACAAAAATGAGAATTTACTAAAATTACTGTTAATACTATCAGTTAGGTAGAAAGCACAGAGAATAGGATTTGGTTCAAGATGAGTCTCAGGCAGTGGAGTTTTGACGACCTCAAGTGTTCAATGGGCAAATGTGGGACTCTAGCAGGGAATGCATTGGAATTGTCAGGTCCGGAAGTGAAGTAGTTTCAGTTGAAGGTTTCACTGCTAATGAGCCAAGACAAGAGACAGCTTTTGGGATTGCATGAATGTGTGGTCGGACGTTCATCGTGGGATAAACAAGATGCCAAGGTTGTGCTGAGACAAGCGTAACATTACATTGTTGCCAAGGAGGAGTAATGCACTCAGTAGGTAGTGAATAGAGATTGGTGTGGGGACCACAAACAGTGGTCTTCCCAGTTTTAAATTGTTGTCTCTACAGAGTTCCGCAACTTTATGTTCTGTTCAAAAGGCTTCACTGACAAGGAAACAGAAGTTAGCCATTTGTTTACTTGTCAATATATCTTGATTTTTCCACCATGTTCTCCAATTATTTCCAAAACCTGTGCAGTGTACTAAGTGAACCATTCAAACCTTAAAAGGAAATGTTAAAGTTGTGGAATATGAAGTTAAATTTATTTTATTGAAAATTGAAATAAATTACATGAGGGTTTGACCAAGACTGAAAGGAATTAGATGGGACACCAGATGAATAAAACAAGCACTAGTAAGGTGGTATTAGCTGGATGTTCCTGAAGAAAGAGAACGCAGTCAACCTTTCTTCCATAAGGGGGATTAATTGTGTGGTGTCAGACACAGTTGATTAAATCATTCCTTCTGCCTTTACTGCCTGACTGTACTATGGTTGTAATATTTACTTTTTTAAAGGCTCAAGGTTAGACATACTTGTCATTTTATAAATTTTAAGAAGTTGGCTTATTGTCAAGTCACGGTAGGATTGAAAACACATTCTATAAGTGTTTGAAGTCAGAAGTCACATGACACCAGCTTATAGTCCAACAGGTTCATTTGAAATCACACAAGCTTTTGGAGTGCAGCCCCTTCATCAGGTGCAGCTAGTGAGGTGACCACAGAGAGACACAGCTTATAAGCAGAGAGATCAAAAGATCATAGAATTGGCGTGAGTGGAGTGTCAGATAATAACTCTATACAGGTGACCAAGCGTGTCAGAGGCAAGCAAAGTGTTTATAAAGTCAATGTCAGTGCTGTGCTGTCATGATAATCAGGCAGCGCAACAGGAATGTACAAAAGGTGACATCTCAGGTCAGACTCTGACTTGTAGTTTAGAGGCTTGTGTTCAGAATCTGTCTTAGAGTTTTAACCTTTATTTCAAAAGCAAGAATTTATAAGATGCCACACTGACTGACTGTAACTACAAGTTGTGTGCTTCTTCAACAAAATATCTGCAAATAAACAAACATCCTGGATGAAGACTTATTATCTGACACTCCACTCACACCAGTTGTCTGCTGTTTTGATCTGTCTGCTTATGAATTGTGTGTCTGTGTGTTTTCCTCTCTGACCGTACCTGATGAAGGGACTGCACTCCAAAAGCTTGTGTGATTTCAAATAAACCTGTCAGATTATAACCTGATGCCATGTGACTTCTGACTTTGTCTATCCTAGTCCAACACCAGCACCTCCACATTATAAATGTTTGGAACCAAGTCAGTGCAACAGGTATACGTTGAACATTTGACTTCGGAAGGATGCCTAGTGCTGAAAAATTCATTAATAACAAAGGATTTCTCCATTATGCCATCTATCGTAACATGCTGCGTCTCAGTCATAATGAAAGGATGCCCACTTTAATTCAGCAGAGCCAAGAACAGTTATGGACATTTTTAGCATGGGAGGAGGCCATTCAACCACTTTATCTATACCAGCTCTCTCCCAGAGCAACAAAATTAATCCTTTTCTTGAACTCATTCCACATATTTCACAGGATTGAAATATATAGGTACATAGTTAAGAGATTTTGACATCAAGTGAGCAGTTCTCGCACTACACCTTGTCACTAAAAATTGAAAACGTGACTTACAAAGAGTGAGTCTTTATTTTGTTCTGTTGTGATGATGAAGAAGATGCAAGTCCAAGTGCTGGAACTGGCCTCTTGAACTTAGAAATTTTTAAATGTGTATAAAATGAATTCCGTGTGCATCTACGAAAAGCAGTTTTATGGAAGGAAAAGGTACCAAAGAAGATTTGATGTATTGTACTTTATCCTATTATACTCCAACCTGAGAAAACAGAACTCTACTTTCCTGTGCCTCCCAAATCCCGAGTCTGTCCCTGCCCCCATTGACCATGAGGACACGGCCGGAGACCCCAACCGATGATGTCACATTCGCCTCCGCCGGCCACACCACTTCCGGGACCGCTGCTGCAGTCACCGCCTCCACTTCCAGTTACAACAGCACACACACCACCCTCGCCGCAGCTGCTGCCGCCCTCCCCGATCCTCCAACCGCCGACAGAACCCCGCCCACGGCCGACGCCGACGGAACCCCGCCCACGGCTGACGACCTCATCGCTCCGCCCACAACCTTCACAGCCAGCAACCCCAGTGAAGACAGTCACATTGAACCCTGCCGCATGTTCACCATCCCCCCAGACCTCCCACTAACTGAGGACGAACGGTTAGTCCTTAGTAAGAGGTCTCCTTTGTCCCTCTACAACCACACATCAACGAATACCAGTCACGATTGGACATAGAACAGTTTATCCGCCGCCTTCGCCTCCACGCGTACTTCTTCAACCGGGAACCTAACCCTCCCTCCACTAACCCCTTCACCCGCTCCCAACACAAGTCCTCCTCCTGGACACCACCCCCAGGCCTCCTACCTTCCCCCGACCTCTTCATCTCTAACTGCCGTCGAGACATTAAACCGCCTCAATCTCTCCACCCCTCTCACCCACTCCAACCTCTCCCCCGCAGAACGGGCGGCCCTCCGCTCCAACCCCAACCTCACCATCAAACCCGCAGACAAGGGTGGCGCAGTGGTAGTATGGCGCACTGACCTCTACATCGCCGAGGCCAAACGCCAACTCTCCGACATCACCCCCTACCGCCCCCTCGATCATGACCCCACACCCGAGCACCAAACCATCATCTCCACACCATTCATGACCTCATCACCTCAGGGGACCTCCAACCCACAGCCTCCCACCTCATTGTTCTCAACCCCGCACGGCCCGTTTCTATCTCCCTCCCAAAATCCACAAACCTGCCTGCCCTGGTCGACCCATTGTCTCAGCCTGCTCCTGCCCCACTGAACTCATCTCCACCTATCTGGACTCCATTTTCTCCCCTTTGGTCCAGGAACTCCCTACCTACGTCCGTGACACCACCCACGCCCTCCACCTCCTCCAGGACGTCCAATTCCCTGGCCCCCAACACCACAGTTAATCAATGCGGTAGGGTTTCAAAACTAACGGACTTACCTAGGGCCGAATGTTGTGGATGTGAAAATAAGTAGACTTTGTGACATCAGGCCTATGTGGTCAGAATTTAAACTCTGGGTCAAAATAACAAAGGGTGCAACGAAAACCGGTAGCTAGCAAGCAGACCTCCTTTCAAGGACCAAAGATAATGGCTTCGTTCTGTTCAAGATTTAATAGATGGAAACTATCCGGTTATGTGGAGACAGTGGAAGAAATGAATGAGGGGGTGGATAGATCTGGGCATTGCCACCATGTATGTGGAAAGTGCAGTGCTTTCACATGATATTGCTCTGGGGCAGTGTTCAGATGAGAAAAGGAGTGGGATTTTACTGATTTGGCCAGACCTAAGTGATTCACACCCACGGCCATGCTGTCAAAGATTTGTGGAAGCCAGCAAAACTGAACTTGACTGTTTGCAGTAAATGTACAGCATTTCAGATGTCACTTGATCCTGCAGATTGACTCCCTAGAATCTGCTTGTCAAATGATTTATATGGCTAAAAGGTTCAAGTATGATTTTGTGCTGTGGAACTCATCTCGAACCGAAACTCGCCAGTTTTTATATCAAGATCTGGAGAAAGTATTAGTTTTTTGAAGATGTTCTGATACAGAGATAGACTAATAGTGAATAGAGAAATCGTGGGGCATTGGCCAGGAAGTTGAACAAACAGTGGGGAATAAAACAAACTTGACCTGAATCCTATGTTAAGTATATAATGGATTTGTTCCACAGTGAGGATATCAAAAGATATTCTAATTTTTCAGATGAGACACTCAGGATAATTTGGGTAGGATGCACTTCTTGAAGGGACTGGAAAGGTACAGAATTATCCATTAGATGTGAAAAATTTGAAATGAAGACAAAACCTTTTGAGGCTGGGGTGGGGAAGAAATGAAGGTCCAATTTTGCTCATTCAACCTCTCCCATTGACCAAATGCATTTGTAGTGTCTGTAAGGTTGGTGACGGCACTTAAATGAAGAAAAATCAACATGGACATGCTGTACATAACCATGAACAATCAATCTCTTGGCAAGGATAATGTGACAGGGCATTTGAAAAGCCAGGTTATTGTAATTTGAATTAAGAGATCAGGCTGTAGAACTTGAGATCAATCTCAGAATAAAATGTAACAACAGCGATAGATGAGGAACCTCTTCACTCACAGAGAGGTGAACTTTGTAATTCTGTACTCCAGAAAATGTGGAGCCTCAGCCAAGAAGTATGCTCAGGACGGGGATTGACATGCTGGGGTAGTCACAGGATTAGTAATCCGGAGGCCTGGGACAATGCTGTAGAGTATAGGCTTAAGTTCCACTGTAACAGCTGATGGAATTTGAATTCAGTTCAATATAATTTTGGGGGTAGGTGGGAATGTGGAGCCGAGATTGCAGTCAAGTCAGCCACGACCTTCTTAAATGGTGAAGCAGGCTTGATGGGGCCAGTTATCCAACACATGCTCAAATTGATATAATCATAAACAAAGCTGGTCTCAGTGATGGTTACACTGTCACTGTTACACTATTCACCGTTATAAAAACTTGACTCATTCACTGATGTTCTTCAAGAAAGGAGCTCTGCCATTCTTATTTGATCTCACCTCCATATGACTCCAGATCCACAATAATGTGGTTGACACTTAACTGCACTCTGAAATAGTCAAACAATTTGGAGGAACTAGGGATGGGCAGCAAATACTGCCCTTGCTACTCCTGCTCCTTGTTGCTATGACCCTATATGCTCTAACATATTAACCAATTTCCTCTTTGAATCCTTTTGAGGAGCAGTGTATATTTTGTATCGCTCGGTGATTCTCCAAATATCTGATGGATTTTGCATAGTTCCTTCTACCTTCTAAATGTGAGCTCCTTCCAGTGTTTAACCTTTAAGGTAGGCAATCGTTCTCGAACCTTTTTGATTGAATGCCTTCATATTAATAGCAATCACTAACCTATCTATTATTAATTGCATATTCATAAGACCAAGGGCTACCTGTAAAGAAGTGTTCTAATCATCTTTTTAAAAAGCTACTTCCTGACGGTTGTCATGGAGATGAGATTAGATTCCCTACAGTATGGAAACAGGCACTTCAGCCCATCCCCCTATCACCGACACACACCCCTGAACACTCTGGGCAATTTAGCATGGCCACTCCCCCTAGTCAGCACATCTTTGGACTGTGGGAGGAAACCGGAGCACCCGGAGGAAACCCATGCAGACACGGGGAGAATGTGCAAACTCCACACAGAGAGTTACCTGAGGCTGGAATCGAACCCGGGTACTTGGTGCTGTGAGGCTGCAGTGCTAACCACTGAGCCACTGTGCTGCCCCGATGTGTGCATTTGCTTCTAACTGTGATATCTGTCAGTCCCTGGACTGGTGTTTGATAAGGGCACTCATAATGTATATCCACTTTATGCAAATGCTCTTCTATTGTTCGCCTGATAAATCAAGAAAAGGGCTGGATCCTTTTGTATATTTTTAACATCACATATTCATGATTTACATATAGTTGAGCGTTTCAAATTGCAGTAATTAAACATTCATGACAGATAAAAGCATTCCAGAATTGTTCCGACTTGATGATAAATAGTGAATATCTTTTCTTGACTGCAGCTTTCCAGCCTATCAGTGCAGAAAGGCAGTGCTTAGCAAGGTTGGATGAGGAATATTACTGTTCCAATTAGTTACATTTAATTTATCACCATTGAAGCTCGCGTTAGTTAGTGTGCTTTTTTCCAATATATTTAATCTCAAGTTATGACAGATGATTTGATTTGTAGATCTCAAATTACCTCTCTACTGTAGAACCCAGTTTTGAAACAATTGATATGAGGCACTTATTGTACTGTCACTGATGCTGTCATTATACTACCAGAGTATGGCTGTAATGCTGAATTACTTTAGCCTGCCTTCATGAAGCAGTGCAATCTTTCCGAGATAAGGATGAGGGGAAGGTGCATATAAAAGATTGATTTATAAAATTGAGATTCATGGAATATATAGGTCACTATCAAATTTGGTTAAAAAAGATGGCTGAAGGACAGAAGCAGCAAGTTATGGTAAATAGATGAGAAGATCGCTATTAGCAGTTTGCCAAGTATGAGGACACTGATTTTTGGAGATAGATGCACGATTTGAATTTGGGAATATGGCATACAGAAGGCCCAATCAAGTCTGCGCTAATCCCACTTTGCAGCACTTGGAGAATAACCTTTAATTTCACGTGCTCATCCCAGTACCTTGTTAAAAGTTGTGAGCTCTCTTGTCTCAACTACCCTTCTGGGTAGTGCATTCCAGATTACCACCACCCTCTGGGTAAAAATATTTTTCCTCAAATCCTCTCTACATCTCCTGCCCTTCACCTCATAATTGTGTCTCCGTGTTATTGACCCTTCAACTAAGGACACGGCTGCTTCCTAACCTTGCCCCTCCTAATCTTCTGCACCTCAGTCACGTCCCTCCTCAGCCTTCTCTGCTCTAAAGAGAACAATCTGACCTTATCCAGCTAGTCTCCGTAGCTAAAGTGCTCCGCCCCAGGCAATATCCTAGTGAATAATCTCTGCACCCCCTCCAATTCAATCACATCCTTCCAACAGTGTGGTGATGAGAACTGCATACAGTATTCCAACTTTGGCTTAACTAAAGTTCTTTTCAATTCCAACGGAACCTTCCAGCTGAATCCATCTGTGCCATGACTGATAAAGGCAAGTTCTCAGTACGCATTCTTAATCATCCTGTTAACCTGTCCTGCCACCTTCAAGGTTCTGTGTACAAGCACCCCATGATCCGTCTGTGTCCCCTAAGCCTCCTAGTGTCTTGCCATTCATTGAGTACCTCCTTGTCTTGTGACTTCTTCCGATGTGCATCACCTGATATGTTTCAGGATTAAATTTTGTCTGCCACTGATCTGCTCATCTGACCAACCCATCTATATCTCATTATGTTGTATATATCATGAACAGTGAGGGACCCAATATGGAACGTTGCAGTACGCCATTTGACACAAGCTTCCAGTCGCACAAACAGCCTTCTACCTCTGTGCTCTGTCTCTTACCACTGTGCCATTTTAGAACTACCTTGCCGTAATAGCCAGTGGTGCCAGATGTGTTTACCTTTAATATCAGTCTCACATGTGGGACCTTGTCAAAGGCGTTTTTGAAATCCATACAAACTGCATCAGCTGCAATATAAGCATAGAGCGCAGAAGCAGAAATAGGCCATTCAGCCCTTTGAATCTGCTCTGCGATTCAAAGAGACCGTGGCAGAACAGTTAATTCTCCAGTCTACTTTCCTGCCTTTTCCCAATATCCCCTGTCTATCTCAACCTTCAATTTACTTAATGACCAGCCTCAATAGTCTTTTGTGGCAAAGAATTCCACAGATTTGCAACCCTCAGAGGGAAGAAATTCCTCCCAATCTCTATCTTAAATGTGTGACCCCTTATTCTGAGATTATGCCCTCTGGTCCTAGACTCTCCCACAAGGGAAAACAAACTCTCTGCATCTACCCTGTCAAAAATCTTATAAGCTTCAATAAGGTGGCATCTCATTCTTCTATATTACAACAAGAACAGATTCAATCTTCTTAACCTCCTAGAACTTATTTGAACTTCCTCCACATCCTTAGATATTTCTCCCAAAACTGTTCTCAGTGTTACAGCTGTGATCTGACAATTGCCTCGTACAATTTTAACAAAACCTTTTATATTCCATTCCATTTGCCTTCTTCGTTACCCAATGAACTTGGATGCTTGCTTTTTGTGATTCGTAGACGAGAATATTTAAATCCCTCTGTTCCGTAGCTTTCTGCAGTCATTCTCCATTAAATAATAACCAGCTTTTCTATTCTTCCTGCCAAAATACATTAGCTCAGATTTCCCTGCATTATATTCCATCTGCGAAGTTTTTGCCCATTTGCTTAGCCTGTCAATATCTCTCTGCAGACTTTTTGATGAATCCTTACTAGTTGCCTTCCCACATGGTTTTGTGTCATCAGCTACAGTATATTCTCTTTCCTCATTCAAGGCATTAATGTATTTCATAAATAATTGTGTCCCCAGCACTAATCTGTGCGGCGCTCCGCTAGCTGCAGGTTGCCAGTCTGAAAATGCCTCCCTTGTCCCAATTCTGTCTTCTATGAGTGAGCCAGTCCTCTGTTCATGATAATATACAACAGCAACATCATGGACTATTATCTTATTAAGTAGCCTAATGTGTTATAGCTCATCAAAACCCTTGTGAAAATCTGGGCACCTACATACCTCGCAAAATTGTATCAAAATTGTGAAGTGTGACCTCACTTTGATGAAGCCATGCTGATCAAACCTTGCATTTCCAAGTGGAGATGAATTCTCTCCTCCAGAATTTCCCCAGTTGTTTCCCTCCCACTGATATGAGATTCATTGGTCTGTAATTCCTGGTGTATCTCTCTCTCTCCTTGAAAAATGGTACCACATTAGTTGTCCTCTACCAATTCCCCTGTAGCCAGAGAAGAATTCAAAGTTTGGGTCAGAGCCCCTGTGATTTCCTCTCATCTCTTATTGTGGCATATGATACAACCCCTTCAAACCTAGAGAATTATCTACTTTTAGGCCTAGCAAAGCCTCACTCCCTGTGTCAGTCTGCTCAAGTACCTCAGTCCCTGTCCCCAAGTTCTCTACCTCCATCTTCCTCCTCTTGAATGTAGACTAAAGTGAAACACTCTACCAGTGTCCTTCTGTACGGTATAAAGTTTTCCCCCGGACCCTAATGGGCCCCATTCTTTCTCTGGTTATCTTCTTCCCCTAAATGTATTTGTGAAATATCTTGGGATCTGTCAAATTTTATCTTCATGTTTTTTCATGCGCCTGTTTCCTCCTAACTGCTTCAAGTTCCCTCTGAGCTTTCTATACTCCACTAAGGCCTCCATCATTTGCTCCCTTTGTACCTACTAAAAGCCTCTTTTTTTTTTGTTCTTAACCAATTCTGAATATTCCTACACATCCAGGGTTCTTTGTCTTGTTATTTCCAAATTTCATCCCAAAGGAAACATGTTGGGCCTGTGCTTTCCCCATTTTCTTCCCAATCACACGTTCACTTTCTACTGTAGAATTTGCCAGACGTAGCTGAACCTGGTCTACTTTGGTCAGATCCTGCTTTATTTTAATAACATCTGCCTTCCTCCGATCCAAAATTTTTTTTTTTGCAATCTACCATTTTCCTTTTCATAACAGTGGTTGCTATCACTATATTCTCCCCACTACCACCTTAAACACCTTGGCAACTTTGTTCTCAAGAATTAGATCTGGGACTGGACTGTCCCTTGATGGACCTTCCATATGTTGACACAATAAACTCTGCTGAACACGTATTTAGAAATCCAACTCCTCTTTACACTGTGCACTTTACACTCGATAACAAGGTGGACATTATTTTAAAAAGAAAGGTTTAGAGGGGATTAGAGGAAAACCTTTTTCATCCAGAGGGGTCTGAAATGCACTCTCTGGGATTATAGTTGAGACGGGAAATCTCAGAATCTTTAAAAAGCACTTGACGTGTCATTACGTTCAAGGCTATGACCTAGTGTGTTGACAGTGGGTCTAGTGTATATAATAGTATGTCCTTGATAGCGCAGACTCAGTGGGTTGAAGGGCCTCATATATTGTATGATTCACTGATTATGACTATCCCAAACAATGTTGAGGAAGTTGAAATCCCCTGGTATAGTTACCATCTTATTATTGCACACCTCAACATGAGCAATACAGCGTGAAGTTCCAAAATTTACCACGATTGCCAAGCTTGCAGGAGCCCAAACAATGAGGATGATTCCGATCAGCTGCAATAGGCCAACAGAATGGGAAATGACATGGCAGGTAGAGTTCAATACAGCAAAATGTGAGGGGATCTGGGATACAGTGTGGTTTAGTCAGCAGTGGCCCTCCTTCTGAGTCAGAAATGTCGGTGTGATTCTCACTCCGAGACAGAAGGACCCAGTATTCAGTGCAGGAAAGCAAACTTGTGTGGTAATGAATCCTCAGCCTGGATCGACGGGTTAGGTTAGTGGCAGATATATCTACAAGATGAAAAGATGATAATTGCAAAGAGTGGTGATCTTTGCTCACTGTTCTGAGTTCGGGTCACTAGACCCGAAACGTTAACTCTATTTTTCCCTTCACGGATGCTGCCAGACCCACTGGGATTTTCCAGCAACTTTTCGCTTGTTGTTGTCGTTGATCAACTTGCATTGTGTTACCCCATATAAAATGGGAAATGTCCAAGGAAAAAGAAAACGATGCATGAGGTGAAGCAGTTTAACTAAAGGGATAGTGGCAAACAATAAATACTCGAAAGACATTGTTCCAAAGAGTGTGTGAGATCTGAAAAACCCAGGAATGTAGGGGTCATAAAGCCATAAAATGAAGGAATGGAAGTAGGCTTTTTAGCCCATTGAATTTGCCTTCACCATTCGATCAGATCATGGCTATCTCTGTTTTGAATATTCTTAGTAACCCAGCTTCAACAGGCCTCTGGAGTAAACAATTCCACAAAATCAAGCCCACAAAGGAAATAAATTCATCTTCATCCCTGTCTTAAATATGTCACGCCTTATTCTGAGATGATGCCCTTTGGCCGTAGATTCTCCTCCAAGAAGAACCAAACTTTCTGCATCGACACTAACAGGTCCCCTAAGAATCCTGTATGTTTTAATAAGGTAACCTTTTACTCTTCTAAATTCTAAAGAGTACAAGTCCAACCTATTTGACCTCCTTAGAAAGAAGATCCTTCTGTACCTAGAATCAACTTAGTTAACCTTCTCTGGACTGCCTCCAATGTTGAGATTTCTTTCCTTTGATAAAGGGCCAAAAGTATTTGCTGTGTTTGAGATGTGGTCTGTCTAGTACTTTGTATTGTTTTAGCAATACTTCCCTCTTCTTTTATTCCATTCCTTCTAAAGGCCAACAGGAGACTTCCTTGTTAGTTGCTGAGCATGGTTGCTAACTTCTTATGATTCATGCACAAGGACCTCCAAATTCCTCCTGTACTGCAGCTTTCTGCAATCTTTTTCCATTTTAATAACATATAGCTCTTTTATTCTTCTTGCCAAAGCACATAACCTGACATTTTCCACATTATATTCCATCTGCCAAGTTTGTGGCCATTCACTTTGCACGGAAACATAAGAAGTAGAATGAGAAATGGGCCATTTGGCCCTTCACGCTTGCTGTATCATTCATTATGAATATATCGAATCACCCAACACAGTAGCCTGTTCCTCCTTTAACCTTATATCCTGTGATCCACTTAGTTCCAAGTGCTAAACCCAAACTCCTTTTTGAAACTGTGCAATGTTTTAGCATTGATTTCTGTGGTAGTGAATTCTGTAGGCTCATCAGTCTCTGGGTGAAGAAATATCTCCTCATCTTCGTTTAAGGGTATGAAGAATGACTGTGACTCCTTTGATCTGTACATCCCTGCCATCAAGAACATCTGCCCTCCATTTGACTTGACTGGTCCTGTAAGAATTTTAAGCTTCGATGAGAAGCCCCTTCATTCTTCTGAATGCCAGTGGTATAATCTTATCTGACGCAACCTCTCCTAATATGCCAGTCTGCCTTCCAGGAATCAGTCTGCTAAACCTTTGCTGCACTGTCCCTAGAGCAAGAGTGTGGTTCCTCAGATAAAGAGGCCAAAACTGCACGTAATATTCTTGGTATATAATTGCAGCAAGACATCCCCACTCCTGAATGCAAATTCTCTCACTATGAAGGCCCTTCTGCTATTTGCCATCTTTACTGCTTGCTGCACCTGCATGCTTACCTTCAATGACTGAAGTACAGGTTTGCCCAGATCTTATTCTACATACCCATGTCTTAATTTATATCCATTCAGTTTTTGCCTTTCCGTTTTTGCTCCCAAAGTGGATAATCTAACATATATCCGTGTAATACTGTATCTGTCTCACATTTGCCCAGTCATTCAGCTTGTCCCAATGACACTGAAGCATCTCTGCATCCTCCTTACAGCTCACCCTCTCATCCAGCTTTGTGTCACCTGCAGATTTGGAGATATTGCATTTGATTCCTACGTTTGAATAGGTGGGTAGCCGGAGTCTGAGCACAGATCCTTGTGACACACCACCTGAGTCTGCCTTTGGAAAAAGACCATTTATTCCTATCCTTTGATACTTGCTGACCAGTTTTATTTCCATCTCAATATACTACGGCAATCCCATGGGCTTTAATTTAAAGCACTAATCTCTTATGTGGGATTTTGTTAAAAGCCTTCTGAAAGCCCAAAGAAACCACATCCAGTGGTTCCACCCTCATCAACTGAATGAGTTACATCCACAAAGAATCCCCTAAAAATTTTCAAGTGTGATTTCCCTCTGTCCCTTTCATAAATCCCTGTTGTCCCTGTTTGATCTTGCCACAGATCAGCTGTTAAATATTTTATAGTAAAGAGACCTGAAATTCCTCCACCCAGCGAATCCATTGTTCCTGGTATTATGGCAGGGTGTGGGAATGTCCTTAGTCACCTGAGGAGCCTGGTACAACCAGAGAAGCCGGGTTTCAAAACTTATGAAGAAATAGTAGGAATAGTGGCAGCTGAGAGATGAGCACCAACACAGACTCACAACTGCCATTGGTGTGAAAGAGCACTTCACTCAACAGCAAATTGCTGGTATAAATTAGTCGTATGCAGAAACTGCGGCAATAAAGGGCCCATTGAATGGGTGTGTTTGAGAAAGAAATATGAACAGAGTACAGCAAAAGTACTGAAAGTGAAGAGTCGGAAAAAAATCTACATGGTACAATGACAGCATGGATAATCTGCTAGTTTCACTGGGAGGACCATGGCTGGAAAAAAAATCAAACTCAGTTGGGTTGAACTGAGTTGCTTGTCAGATTCTGAAACTGATTCATTGCAAAATTCTAAAGAAGTGTGCCATTATTTTCATCGGGATCTGGGAGACATGGGGAAGACCTCTGTCGAATTGAAAATCAAGTATGAGAGTCAAGCAAAATGTTGCAAGGCAGGATCAGTGCCTCGTGCAATCAGACTAAAGGTTGAGGCAGAATTAAACCTACTTGACAGGGCTCAGAAAGGATTTCCAATGATGTTGCCAGGGTGGAGGATTTGAGCTATGGGGAGGCTGATTAGATTACTTGGCCTGCAGTTTTGGAGGCTGAGGGGAGAACTTGGAGGTTAATAAAATCATGAGGGGCATGGATAGGATGAGTAGCCAAGGTCTTTTCCTTCAAGTAGTGGAGTCAAAAACTAGACGGCACAGCTTTAAGGTGAGGGGGGAAAGATTTAAAATGAACGTAAGGGGCAACGTTTTCCAAGGAGAGGATGGTGTGTGTAAGGAATGAGCTGCCAGACGAAGTGGTGGAAGCATGTACAATTAGGATATTTAAAAAGCACTTGGATGGGTACATGAATAGGAAGGGTTTAGAGGATATGGGCCAAATACTGGTAAATGGGATTAGATTAATTTAGGATATTCTGTTCGCGTAGATGAGTTGGACCAAAGTGTTCTGTTTCGATGCTGTACGCCTCTATGACACTATGACCATAATTGAGTGACACTGGTCAAGATTGGAATCCTTGAATCCAAAAATGATTGGCCCACACCTATCATTCCACTGATAGATGGAGTATACATCTGCGTTGCTTAGAAGTTCGCTACCAATCCAGCACTATGTGCTGAGCAGTATGCTTTGCTTGTAATCGATGACCTACTTGTTGGACCAGCTAGAGGTCTGCTTTTCAGTAAGATTGACCTTAGTCAAGTCTATCTCCAGATGAATAGAGATCCTAAGTCACGGGAATACTTGATTATTGTGACACGTAAAGTAGTATTCAAAAACAAGAGATTTCCATTTGAAATCCATCTGTGCTTGGATTATTCTAACATGCCATGGATCAGATTTGAAGTGGATTGAAAGGAGTCCAGTGTTACCAAGACAATATTTTACTCACAGGGAGAACCTAAAAAAGAGCATCCTCACAAGTTAGATTTGAAGAAGTGAGGAAAAATGACTGTGATTTTTTCAAAAAGATTTCCATACAATACTAAGGCCATATCATTGATGCCATGGCATTATACAAGTCCCCTTCAAAAGTAAAAACTGAAGTTCACTGTGGGATGCTGTAAATCAGACACTTAGGAGAGAATGCTGAAGGATTTTAGATTACCCTTGCCAAATGAGTTGACAACAAACAGTCCTTATGTAGACATTTTCTACTTTGAGCAAGTAGGGAACACTCTGGCAACGGTAGGACAAATTAAGAGAGACAGTCAAAATAACCCACGACTACGTGAGTGGTGGGTGTGGTACTGCAAAGGGAGCAACCGGAACTGAAACCACATGTCATGTGGAAGCTAGAACTATCTATACAAGGAGGAGGTCTCCTGTGGGGAATGAGGGTCATCACTCCACCACAGCTAAGGAAACGCACGTTAAAGGTCAGGATCGGGATTCCCAGAAGGTATGTTGCCTCCCTGGTGCCAGGGTCCAGGACGTCTCCGATCGGGTGTATAAGGTTCTAAAAGGGGAGGGCGAACAGCGAGAAATCGTGTTACATATTGGGATTAATGATATAGCCAGAAAAAGGATTGAGGATATAAAAAGTGATTTCAGGGAGTTAGGATGGAAGCTGCAAAGCAGGACGAACAGAGTAGTGTTCTCTCGTTTACTACCGGTGCCACGAGATAGCGAGGCGAGGAACAGGGAGCGGGCGCAGCTTAACACGTGGCTGCGCAGCTGGTGTAGGAGGGAGGGCTTCAGATATGTAGACAATTGGGATGCCTTCTGGGGAAGGTGGGACCTGTACAAGATGGACGGGTTGCATCTGAACTGGAAGGGGACCAATGTCCTGGGTGGAAGGTTTGCTCGAGTAGTTTGAGAGGGTTTAAACTAGTATGGCAGGTGGGTGGGAACCTGAGCTGTATACCGGAGGTGAGAGTTGATGCAGGTGAGGCAGTAGCAAGAGGTAGACCAGCTAGTGGGAAGGATTTTCCCAGGAAGAAACCAAGGGATCAGTTAAAGTGTGTTTGCTTTAACTCAAGGAGTATCAGGAATAAAAGTGATGAACTTAGAGCATGGATCAGTACCTGGTGCTATGATGTTGTGGCCATAACAGAGACATGGGTTTCTCAGGGGCAGGAACGGTTGCTGGATATTCCAGGGTTTAGAGCATTTAAAAAGAATAGGGAGGGGGGAAAAAGAGGAGGCGGTGTAGCACTACTAATCAGAGAGGGTATCACAGCTACAGAAGCTTCCATTGTCGAGGAAGATCTGCCTACCGAGTCAGTGTGGGTGGAAATTGGGAACAGCAAGGGAGTAGTCACCTCGTTAGGGGTTTACTACAGGCCCCCCAGTAGCAGCAGGGAGATTGAAGAAAGCATAGGTCGGCAGATTTTGGTAAAGTGCGGACGTAGTAGGGTTGTTGTAATGGGTGACTTTAACTTTCCCAATATTGATTGGAACCTCCTTCGAGCAGGAGATTTGAATGGTGCTGTTTTTGTAAGGTGTGTTCAGGAGGGTTTCCTAACTCAGTACGTTGACAGGCCGACGAGGGGAGAGGCCATTCTAGACTTGGTGCTCGGAAACGAGCCGGGGCAGGTCTCAGATCTTGTGGTGGGAGAGCATTTTGGTGATAGTGACCATAACTGCCTCACATTGTACATAGCTATGGAGAAAGAGAGGATTAGACAAAATGCGAAGATATTTAATTGGGGAAGAGGAAACTATGATGCGATTAGACATGAGTTGGGAAGCATGGACTGGGAGCAATTGTTCCATGGTAAGGGCACTATAGACATGTGGAGACTGTTTAAGGAACAGTTGTTGTGAGTGATGAGTAAATATGTCCCTCTGAGACAGACAAGAAGGGGTAAGATAAAGGAACCTTGGATGACGAGAGCTGTGGAGCTTCTCATCAAAAGGAAGAAGGTGGATGCTTTGGAGAGGGTTCAGAGGAGGTTGACCAGGATGCCGCCTGGACTGGAGGGCTTATCTTATAAAGAGAGATTGACTGAGCTCGGACTCTTTTCATTGGAGAAAAGGAGGAGGAGAGGGGACCTAACTGAGGTTTACAAGATAATGAGAGGCATAGATAGAGTTGATAGCCAGAGACTATTTCCCAGGGCAGAAATGGCTGACACGAGGGGTCATAGTTTTAAGCTGGTTGGAGGAAAGTACAGAGGGGATGTCAGAGGCGGGTTCTTTACACAGAGAGTTGTGAGAGCACGGAATGCGTTGCCAGCAGCAGTTGTGGAAGCAAGGTCATTGGGTTCATTCAAGAGACTGCTGGACATGCATATGGTCACAGAAATTTGAGGGTGCTTACATGAGGATCAATGGTCGGCACAACATCGTGGGCTGAAGGGCCTGTTCTGTGCTGTACTGTTCTATGTTCTATGTAGCTTACATAAGGTGGACGAAGCTAGGGTCAAGCTCAGTTCTAGAGGATTACAGGCAGGCGAGGAAAGAGCTCAAAAATGGTCTGAGGAGAGCCAGGAGGGGGCACGAGAAAGGCTTGGCAGAACGGATTAGGGAGAACACAAAGGCATTTTTCACTTAGGTGAGGAATAAGAGAATGGTCAAAGAAAGAGTCGGGCCGATCAGGGATAGCATAGGGAACTTGTGTGTGTGGAGTCTGAGGTGGTAGGGGAAGCCCTAAATGAGTTTTTTGCTTTTGTCTTTACGAAAGAAACGAACTTTGTAGTGAATGAAACCTTTGAAGAGCAGGTGTGCATGCTGGAATGGATAGAGATAGACGAAGCTGACGTGCTGAAAGTTTTGTCAAACATTAAGATTGACAAGTTGCCAGGCCTGGACCAGATTTGTCCCTGGCTGCTTTGGGAAACGAGAAATGCAATTGCTTCGCCACTCGCGAAGATCTTTGCATCCTCGCTGTCCACTGGAGTCTGACCTGAGGACTGGAGAGAGGCAAATGTAATTCCTCTCTTCAAGAAAGAAAATAGGGAAATCCCCGGCAGTTACAGACCAGTAAGTCTCACGCCTGTCGTCTGCAAGGTGTTAGAAAGGATTCTGATGGATAGGATTTCTGACCATCTGGAAGAGCATGGCTTGATTAAATGCAGTCAACACGGCTTTGTGAGGGGCAGGTCATGCCTCACAAACCTTATCGAGTTCTTTGAGGATGTGACTAGAAAAGTTGATGAGGGTTGAGCTGTGGATGTCGTGTATATGGACTTCAGCAAGGCATTTGATAAGGTTCCCCATAGTAGGCTCATTCAGAAGGTCAGGAGGAATGGGATACAGGGGAACTTAGCTGTCTGGATACAGAATTGGTTGGCCAACAGAAGACAGCGAGTGGTAGTAGAAGGAAAATATTCTGCCTGGAAGTCAGTGGTGAGTGGTGTTCCACAGGGCTCTTGGTCCTTGGGCCTCTATTGTTTGTAATTTTTATTAATGACTTGGATGAGGGGATTGAAGCATGGGTCAGCAAGTTTGCAGATGACACGAAGCAAGGAGGTGTCGTTGACAGTATAGAGGGCTGTTGTAGGCTGCAGCGGGACATTGACAGGATGCAGAGATGGGCTGAGAGGTGGCAGATGGAGTTCAACCTGGATAAATGCGAGGTGATGCATTTTGGAAGGTCGAATTTGAAAGCTGAGTACAGGATTAAGGATAGAATTCTTGGCAGTGTGGAGGAACAGAGGGATCTTGGTGTGCAGATACATAGATCCCTTAAAATGGCCACCCAAGTGGACAGGGTTGTCAAGAAAGCATATGGTGTTTTGGCTTTCATGAACAGGGGGATTGAGTTTAAGAGTCGTGAGATCTTGTTGCAGCTCTGTAAAACTTTGGTTAGACCGCACTTGGAATAATGCGCCCAGTTCTGGTCGCCCTATTATAGGAAAGATGTGGATGCTTTGGAGAGGGTTCAGAGGAGGTTTACCAGGATGCTGCCTGGACTGGAGGGCTTATCTTATGAAGAGAGGTTGACTGAGCTCGGTCTCTTTTCATTGGAGAAAAGGAGGAGGAGAGGGGACCTAATTGAGGTATACAAGATAATGAGCGGCATAGATAGAGTTGATAGCCAGAGACTATTTCCCAGGGCAGAAAAGGCTAACATGAGGGGTCATAATTTTAAGCTGGTTGGAAGAAAGTAGAGAGGGGATGTCAGAGGCGGGTTTTTTACACAGCGAGTTGTGAGAGCATGGAATGCGTTGCCAGCAGCAGTTGTGGAAGCAAGGTGATTGGAGACATTTAAGAGACTGCTGGACATGCATATGGTCACAGAAATTTGAGGGTGCTTACATGAGGATCAATGGTTGGCACAACATTGTGGGCTGAAGGGCCTGTTCTGTGCTGTACTGTTCTATGTTCTATGTTCTATGTAATGAGAAGGGAATCATTGCCAATCTAGCTGTGCAAGATTTCTTGGAGATGAGTGACCATAACATGATAGAATTTTTAAAATCAGGATGGAGAGTGAGAGAGTTGATTTTGAGACCAGGATGCTGTATCTTAATCATGAAAGCTGAAGATATGAGGCATGAAGTTAGCCTTGTTAGATAGGAAAGAGTTGCTTAAAGGGATGTCAGTGGATAGGCAATGGCAAACATTTAAGGAACACGTTGGGGGACTGCAACAACTGTTTAATCCTGTGTGGCATTAAAGCAAAATGGGTAAGAGGGCCAATCCATGACTTAACAAAGGAAATTAGCGATAGAATCTGATCCAAGTAAACGACATTTGAGGATTGGCAGCAATTTCGAATTTAGCAAAGAAGGACCAAGGGATTGATTAAGAAGGAGTAAATGCAGTACAAATGTAAGCATACAGGGAACTTAAAGACTGACACAAAGAGTTTCTATAGACACGTGAAGAGAAAGCGACTGCTAAAGACAAATGTTAGGAAGGGCGTTGACCAGTCAAGGGAAGACGGACAGGTCAAGGAGGCATGGATGAGGCTTGTAGGTAGGAGGTGGGGTGGGGGTTAGGGTGTAACTCTAACCCTAAACCTAGCCCTAACCCAAACTCTCAGTCTAATCCCCACTCCACCTCCTACCTACCAGCGTAATCCCCGCCTCCTTGACCTGTCTGCCTTCCCTTGACTGACGAACCCCCATCTTAACTCCTCACCAACACTCACTTTTACTGGCTCCATCGCTGACTCTTTGATCTGTCTGTTTCCTCTCCACCTACCTTCTACTCTATCCATCTTCTATCCACCTCCCCTTCTCGCTTTATTTATTTCAGAATCCCCTTCCCCTCTCCCATTTCTGAAGAAGGGCCCAAACCTGAAACGCCATCTTTCCTGCTCCTCTGATACCACTTGGCCAGCTGTGTTCATCCAGCTCCACACCTTGTTATCTCAGATTCTCCAGCATTGGCAGTTCCTACCATCTCTGAAATGGTATGTTGGCCTTCATTCCGAGAGGTTTTGAGTACAGGAGCCAGAATGTGTTTTTGCAGTTGCACAGCGCCTTAGTGAAGCCGCACCTAGAATATAGTGTGTGCAGTTTTGTGCTCCCTTTCTGCAGAAGGATGCTGTTACTCTCTTAGTTTATCAGTGCACCGAATGTTTATCAGGCTGATTCGGGGGATGGCAGATCTGATGTATGATCAGAAATTGACTCGGTTAGGATTGTTTTCGCTGGAATTCAAATGAATGAGGTGGATCACACAGAGACTTATAAAATTCGAACAGGACTGGACAGGATAGATGCAGTTCCCAGTGGTGGGTGTGTCCAGAACCAGGGGTCACAGTATGACGATTCAGGATAGACGATTTAGGATGCTTGTGAGGAGGTATTTCTTGACCCAAGGAATGGTGAGCCCGTGGAAATCATTACCAAAAGAAGTAATTGATGGTAAAACATTGAACGTATTCAAGACATGGCTAGATATAACACTTGGGGTGAATGGGATCAAAGGTTATGGAGAGAAAGCAGGATTAGGCGATTGAGTTGGATGATCAGTCATGATCAGAAGGAATGGTGGAGCAGACTCGGAGAGCCAATTGGCCTCCTCCCTGCTCCTATCTTCCATGTTTACAATAGCCACTCTCTGAAATGCAAAGCTTGAGCAATTGTGCAACTTTGAGCTGGGTGCTGGGAGTTTGGTCAGTAACGAAGTTAGGTAAGGCTCGGCAGGACAGCGCTTGTTGCTGTTTCTAACATTTTCACCCTGTAGGACTTGGTCCTTGCTGTGCTTCAGTGGAAGAAGTTAGCTAATTGGAGATATCTGCAAGTTGTTAAGGTTCCAATGGTTTAAAGTGATTTGGGGAAGTGTGGTATTGATCATAAAGTACATCATGAAGATAAATAAGATGAAAGAGAAAAGAATGACGAGAGTAAGATGAGGGCCAATCAACCATAATAGTGGGAAGATGTGTGTGGAGTCAGAGGAGATAGGGGAAGCACGAAATGAATATTTTTCAACAGTATTCACTCTAGAAAACGACAATGTTGTCGAGGAGAATACTGAGATACAGGCTACTAGAGTAGGTGGGATTGAGGTTCACAAGGAAGAGGTATTAGAAATCCTACAGAGGGTGAAGATAGATAAGTCCCCTGGGCCGGATGGGATTTATCCTAGGATCCTCTGGGAAGCCAGGGAGGAGATTGCCGAGCCGTTGCCATTGATCTTTAACTCGTCATTGTCTACAGGAATAGTGCCACATGATTGGAGGATTGCAAATGTGGTTCCCCTGTTCAAGAAAGGGAGTAGAGACAACCCTGGTAATTATAGACCAGTGAGCCTTACTTCAGTTGTTGGTAAAGTGTTGGAAAAGGTTCTAAGGGATAGGATTTATAATAATCTGGAAAGGATTAAACTGATTAGGGATAGTCAGCACGGTTTTGTGAAGGGAAGTTCGTGCCTCACAAACCTTATTGAGTTCTTTGAGAAGGTGACCAAACAGGTAGATGAGAGTAAACCGGTTGGTGTGGTGTATATGGATTTCAGCAAGGCATTCGATAAGGTTCCCCACAGGAGGCTCTTGTACAAAATGCGGAGGAATGGAATCGTGGGAGACATAGCAGTTTGGATCGGAAATTGGCTTGCTGAAAGAAGACAGAGGGTGGGAGTTGATGGGAAATGTTCATCCTGAAGACCAGTTACTAGTGGTGTACCACAAGGGTCGGTGTTGGGTCCACTGCTGTTTGTCATTTTTTTTAAATGACCTGGATGAGGGCGTAGAAGGATGGGTTCGTAAATTTGCAGACAACACTAAGGTCGGTGGAGTTGTGGATAGTGTCGAATGTTGCTGTAGTTTGCAGAGAGACATAGATAGGCTGCAGAGCTGAGCTGAGAGGTGGCAAATGGAGTTTAATGCAGACAAGTGTGAGGTGATGCACTTTGGTAGGAGTAACCAGAAGGCAAAGTACTGGGCTAATGGTAAGATTCTTAGTAGTGTAGATGAGCAGAGAGATCTCGGTGTCCATGTACACACATCCTTGAAAGTTGCCACCCAGGTTGACAGGGCTGTTAAGAAGGCATACAGTGTTTTAGCTTTTATTGATAGAGGGATCAAGTTCCGGAACCAAGATGGCATGCTGCAGCTGTACAAAACTCTGGTGTGGCTGCACTTGGAGTACTGCGTACAGTTCTGGTCACCGCATTACAGGAAGGATGTGGAAGCTTTGGAAAGGGTGCAGAGGAGATTTACTAGGATGTTGCCTGGTATGGAGGGAAGGTCTTACGAGGAAAGGCTGAGGGACTTGAGGCTGTTTTTCTTCGAGACAAGAAGGTTGAGAGGTGACTTAATTGAGACATATAAGATAATCAGAGGGTTAGATAGGGTGGCTATGAGAGCCTTTTCCCTGGGATGGTGACGGCGAGCACGAGGGGGCATAGCTTTAAATTGAGGGGTGAAAGATCGAGGACAGATGTCAGAGGTAGTTTGTTTTCTCAGAGAGTATTGAGGGAATGAAACGCTTTACCTGCAACTGTAGTAGATTCGCCAACTTTAGGTACATGTAAGTCGTCATTGGATAAGCATATGGACGTACATGGAATAGTGTCGGTTAGATGGGCTTCAGATCAGTATGACAGGTCGGCACAACATCGAGGGCCAAGGGCCTGTACTGTGCTGTTATGTTCTATGTTCTATAAACAATTGCACCTCCCAGTCGCAAACCATTTTAACTCCCCCTCCCATTCTTTTGACGACCTGTCCATCATGGGCTTCCTGCAGTGCCACAACGATGCCACCCGAAGGTTGCAGGAACAGCAACTCATATTCCGCTTTGGAACCCTGCAGCCCAATGGTATGAATGTGGGCTTCATAAGTTTTAAAATCTCCCCCTCCCCCACTGCATCCCAAAACCTGTCCAGCTCGTCTCCTCCCCCAACTGCATCCCAAATCCAGCCCAGCTCATCCCCGCCTCCCTAACCTGTTCTTCCTCTCACCTAACCCCTCCTCCCACCTCAAGCCGCACCTCCATTTCCGACCTACTATCTCATCCCGCCTCCATGACCTGTCTGTCCTCCCCGGACTGACCTATCCCCTCTCCACCTCCCCACCTACACTCTCTTCTCCACCTATCTTCTCCTCTATCCATCTTCAGTCCGCCTCCCCGTCTCTCCCTATTTATTTCAGAACCCTCTCCCCATCCCCGTCTCTGATGAAGGGTCTCGGCCCAAAACTTCAGCTTTTGTGCTCCTGAGATGCTACTTGGCCTGTTGTGTTCGTCCAGCTTCACACTTTGTTGTCTTGGATTCTCCAGCATCTGCAGTTCCCATTATCTCTCCCTTCAGCCCAACTGCCTATTTTCTGTTCTTTGACCAATTCTGAAAACATGCTAATATACTATCCCAAAATTATGTGTTTTTTCTTATATTAGGTAAACTTCGGGCGATATTTTTTCAAGTGCCATTTTAAAATCTAAACACAATACATCTGCTGGTTCTGTTTTATCTATCCTGTCTGTTACTTACTCAAAGAATTTTTTAAAAATTGCCAGGCACAATTTCCCCACCATGAAGCTATGCTGACTTTGCTTGATTATATTATCTGCTTCCACTGTTATGGACTCGATCAAATCCCCACACATAGGTATCAAGGAGACAACATAGACTCAAACTTTTATTTGAAGACAATTCTAAGGTGCTGTGTTCCAGATGTAAATCGATTGGGCACACCACTCAGCTTTAAGCAAAACCACTTTCCCCCCAGTTAAAATGCAAGCAAAAGAAAGAAGAATTAAGATTAGTTTAACTCTACTGGAAAACTTAATTGAATAATATATTACTTAACTACCAAACAACAACTGTTCCAATATAATAATATCCCACAAACACATCTTGGCAAAGGCAAAGTCAGTAAAACAGATTGTCTCACATGATTCTGGTAGCAGAAAGAGAACCCCTGCTTTTAGCACACAGAGAGAGAGAGAGATAACAGCTTCCACAGCCAACTTCAAACCTCAACAACTGTCGAAATCTCAACGAAAACCTTGGTTCTGTGGGAGCCTGACATGACCCATTCATACTGAGATAGTAAGAACTGCTGATGCTGGAGAATCTGAGATAACAAGGTGTAGAGCTGGATGAACACAACAGGCCATGCAGCATCAGAGGAGCAGGAAAGCTGATGTCTTGGCTGAGACCCTTCTTTGGAAATTACCCATTCATGCATGCTGCTTTTGTTGTTACAACTTCCAAAAAATAAAACCCCAAGGCCTCACGAGTTGTTTATTGGTTTAGAGAAGAACACAAGCCAGGACAAAATACACCTCTTAAAGCCATAGTATTGCCAGACCACATGACCTGCTGTTGCAGCTTTTACAACAGACTGCAATATTTTCCCAATGAGAGGTTGCCTATTTTTTGTCATCCTTCCTTTTCATATCAAGTTGTTACATTGGCAGTATTCCCATCTACTGCTTGAAATGTTCCAGATTCCCAGGATATTTGAAAGATGACTGTCAGTGCATCCAGTATCTCTGTGGCTACATCTTTTAATATCCTAGTGCAGAGTACATCAGGTCCAGGATACCTCTCGACCTTTAGCCCCATTAGTTTCCCGAGCACCTTTTCTCTGGTGATATTTCCTGTCTGCTTTTTGCTCTTTGTTCACTAAATATTTTTGAGATGGTATTTGTGCCTTTTGCTGTGAAGACTGACATAAAGTATTTATTTGTCTCATTTGCCATTTCCTGATTCCCCATTATTATTTTTGCAGCCTTCATTCTTTAAGGGATCTGCGTTCACTTTGACCTCTTCCTTCATTTGTTCAAATAAGCTCTTATTGTCTGTTTCTTTTCTATTTCTCAGCTTTGAAATCTTTCCTTATTTCTGGTTTCCCACTAACCTTGGGCACTGACTGTTGAATTGGCAGAACATTGGAGAGAATGCTGAGGATATGGAAGTTTTGGTCTGATAAATAGTACTCGACATGGTGCTGTTGCCCCAGCTCCTGCTCAGGTCTCTCCCAGTTGAAATGCCAAATAGGAGCCTGCCCATGCTCTTCACATCTGCCCTGCAGCATTAAATGGCTGGAGGCAGGACATCAGGCACCCTCTTGGATGGAAGTTCTACCTTGTCAAACTCCTGGCCACTTAGAGCTCAGAAGAGTCTGAAGTTGCTGATGGCTGGAGGGCGGGTCCCCGACGAGAGGTACGGAGTGGCCGAGGGTTGTTAGGGGTTGTTGAAAGGTTGGATGAGAGTTTAAGGGTGTGAAGTGCCTAGGATCAGGCCAAGGGGCCTGCGAATGAGGTTCCCCTTCCAACTCACGTTTTCTCGGCTGGATTATGCATCTAAAGCTGACTGTCTTTCTGATTGACATCTATCTCCTTAGGCAATAGAGGGGATCTCTTAAATTGCCATCAACTGGTCTCAGCAGGCCAAAGGATAGGCAGGCTGCTTGACAGTTCCCCAGAACTTCCACACATATACACACAGTGCCCTCCAGATTTTATGTGTTTCTTCCCACCTTCGTATCTGTGGGATGGGGCTGTATAATCGAGCTCATGCAGTGCTAAAACAAAGAAGTTATCCTGAACCTTGAAATAGGACTGGAATGATGCAGCCAAATCTGGTGACTAAACTTCAAGGGTAATAATTTTGGTAGTATTGAATAATAATGATGAAATTTACCCAACGTATTTTAGGAATGTGACATTTTATCAACAAATTTAGCTAATGCTATTTTCATTGGAGTACAGGGGATTAATAAGTAGTTAATGAAACATAAAGGATTATGATCAGTTGGGGTAAAATGAACGTGGAAAGGCTGTGTTCCCATGGCTGATGGATGATGTTACAAGGAGAAGGGAATGCATTCATGTTTTGGGGAAAAGATGTAGGGGTTGTAAAGAGGAATTTTTTTGAAGCAGTCAATGTTCATGGGCCAGGATCTTGCTGCCTGTGGAAGGGTTAGAAGCCGAGAAAATCAATGATTTCAGTCACATGAATGCATATCTCTGGGCGCTTCATTCCTCACATTGCCATTAGATTTTATTTATGGAGGTTCTGTTATATTTCGAGTGGTTCGACTGGCATTTGATGTTTTGATGAAGTTTGCCAGATTTTGTTGGCATCATGTGAACTAACATTGAAGTGATACTTGGTTAACTACTAATTGTTTTTGGTAGACACTGTAGAACATACCATATGTATGACAAAATAGCAAAATTACAAGAGAAATCTAGTTCAAAACCTAGGTAACAGAGCACCTTTTTAAAATTAACAAGAATGTGTGATTAACACACTTAATAGCTGTGGCATAGTGTGATTTAAAAGAATGCTGATTACCAGAAGTGAAATATGGGTTGTAAGATCCACTATTTTAAACGGGTAAAGAGCCAATTAGATTGTACTTTGGATTTGGATGTCGTGAGAATGAACATCGGTTGAAAGAGATGGATGTTTGAGGTTAAATTGTTGTGAGTCCTGCTTCATAAATATAAAGGAGGGCTTCATGACATAGAAAGCTACTGTTCCTCCACCATTGTTCTGCAGAAATTACTGAACCAAACAACAGAATATGACCAGCATCACTGACGGTTCCCTCGTTAGATTTGACATTTTGCATTTGAGAAGGAAATGGCCTGTTTCCATCATTCCAGAGTACTTTTGTGAATCCTTGTATTTATTTCGAGGCCAAATAAGGGAATTAATTTTATTTAATAGCTCCAATAAGTTAAAACTGTAATTGAAGTTAGTTTTCTTCCTCCTTTGTCGTGGATCTGTTGGAGTTGCACACAGCACAACGCGTCTTGGATCAACACAAATTGACACAAAACGAGCAACGTCGAAATGTGACTGAAGTAATCAACTGTTTGACGATCATTTATGATGGTTTGGAACAAAATCACTTGGTCAATGTGTCACTCTGTGTCGACATGTGTCTGAACTGGCTGCTGAGCGTCTTTGATACGTATCTATGATTTACACTTTAACGTAGTATGTTTAGATTGTCCTAAGGTGCATGAAACTGCATGCGACGTATTGGATTTTGATATGTACATGATCAGTTAAGTAAATGTGAAGATTGTTGACTGATTAAAATCAATCCGAGTATTGATGACATAAGGTTTCAGTATGTTCTAATTTCATTTTAGTTCAACAGAGAAAGTAGTTGAAAGTTTGAGCGACTTTTGTTTTAAATCATAAAATTGAAAGTGATATACTTTTGATTCCATTTGGTCAGATCTGTACAGGATCATGTAGACGTCTTGACACTCTGATTGTAATGCTCTTCACGGTGACAAATGATAGTGCTGGAGAAAGATGTGTATAAAGTACACAATATGAACATCATCCAGTTAATGTCAAGGAATAAATGGCTTTGTGAGGGGCAGGTCATGCCTCACAAACCTTATCGAGTTCTTTGAGGATGTGACTAGAAAAGTTGATGAGGGTCGAGCTGTGGATGTCGTGTATATGGACTTCAGCAAGGCATTTGATAAGGTTCCCCATGGTAGGCTCATTCAGAAGGTCAGGAGGAATGGGATACAGGGGAACTTAGCTGTCTGGATACAGAATTGGCTGGCCAACAGAAGACAGCGAGTGGTAGTAGAAGGAAAATATTCTGCCTGGAAGTCAGTGGTGAGTGGTGTTCCACAGGGCTCTTGGTCCTTGGGCCTCTACTGTTTGTAATTTTTATTAATGACTTGGATGAGGGGATTGAAGCATGGGTCAGCAAGTTTGCAGATGACACGAAGCAAGGAGGTGTCGTTGACAGTATAGAGGGCTGTTGTTGGCTGCAGCGGGACATTGACAGGATGCAGAGATGGGCTGAGAGGTGGCAGATGGAGTTCAACCTGGATAAATGCGAGGTGATGCATTTTGGAAGGTCGAATTTGAAAGCTGAGTACAGGATTAAGGATAGAATTCTTGGCAGTGTGGAGGAACAGAGGGATCTTGGTGTGCAGATACATAGATCCCTTAAAATGGCCACCCAAGTGGACAGGGTTGTCAAGAAAGCATATGGTGTATTGGCTTTCATTAACAGGGGGATTGAGTTTAAGAGTCGTGAGATCTTGTTGCAGCTCTGTAAAACTTTGGTTAGACCGCACTTGGAGTAATGCGCCCAGTTCTGGTCGCCCTATTATAGGAAAGATGTGGATGCTTTGGAGAGGGTTCAGAGGAGGTTTACCAGGATGCTGCCTGGATTGGAGGGCTTATCTTATGAAGAGAGGTTGACTGAGCTCGGACTCTTTTCATTGGAGAAAAGGAGGAGGAGAGGGGACCTAATTGAGGTATACAAGATAATGAGCGGCATAGATAGAGTTGATAGCCAGAGACTATTTCCTAGGGCAGAAAAGGCTAACATGAGGGGTCATAGTTTTAAGCTGGTCGGAGGAAAGTATAGAGGGGATGTCAGAGGCGGGTTCTTTACACAGAGAGTTGAGAGAGCATGGAATGCGTTGCCAGCAGCAGTTGTGGAAGCAAGGTCATTGGGGTCATTTAAGAGACTACTGGACATGCATATGGTCACAGAAATTTGAGGGTGCTTACATGAGGATCAATGGTCGGCACAAAATTGTGGGCTGAAGGGCCTGTTCTGTGCTGTACTGTTCTATGTTCTATGTTCTATGTTCTAACTGTGTCATTGTGGTATTTTCCAGACTAATTGTCCTTCAGCTAATCTCAGTCAGATTGTTTACTAAACTCCATTTAGGAATAATGTTATGCACTTCACTTGGAAATGTACGAGGACTGTGACAGTATATTGGGGAATCCTTGCAAGCGGAGAGAATTTTATTTTCTTTCAGTCCGGGCTGGATATAATTCTAGGACTTGGAGATGAAAGTCCGGGGTTAAACTTTCAGTGTCCTTCTATACACCCCTAATCACCTCCAATGTTTCATTTATATTAAATTGAGCTTCGTCTGCATGAGATGTGTTCCAATATTATATCATTATTGTGACTGTCGATTTTGACATTGTTCATTAGGTGCGTACCCTTCATATTGATTGCAGCTCAAGATCCTTCTGGATGTCAAAACCAAAATGTTGCATTTTCCAGTAAAATTGCAGACATTGAGCGGAAATTCACACTAGGGAGTACTGAAAGGCATGGATTATTTCTCAGTACCACCCTCATTAATACTTTTTCTACCTGCCAGACAGAAACTAGACTCTCAGAATTACCGAAATGAAATTCTGAGTGGGTGTGTGGTGCTTGCACATTGCTCAATGCTCCTCTGGACCTCCAACTTGGGTAGTAGTCACCAGCATCTGCAGCCACACCCTTCAGTAGCACCCCATCTCCACAGTTTTGACATGTGGCATGTTCCAGCCTCAGCACATCTCACATCTGCTTTCAGTACTCTTCTGTACTTCATTGCTGCATTTTGGATTGCAGCAGCCCCCCTCATTCCAGTGCTACTGCCAGGGCACTTTTATATGCAGGAACAGGCACCCATTCGTGTATTGGGCCACGTTACACATCAGGACACCTTGCTTGAGCTCTCCACTCTCATTTTGTCCCCGCATGAATGCTAACAGCTCCTCTGCCTTGTCTTCATTTGCCTTGTCTTTTTATGGGTTGCCCCCTCCGCCACACCTCACAGACACATAATGCGAGTATATTGATTAACCTTTTGGCATCGAGACAAAGCCAGACAGCTTGTCATGTTTGTCAGCAGTCATCAATCAAAGGAGTGGGTGTGTTGCCGTTCAGCACCGTGATATGTTGATCTCACACCTGCAGCATGTGCCAGCTGCAGAAGCACAGAACGCGTTGCATTGTCTCCAACCTCATGGTCATGCTTCAGGTTCCGAGGGGAATGGTCTCCAGTCAAGGGAGGCAGTTTCAGGCAGCAGATCTAGGTAACTCCAGGGCATTGTCTGATATCACTCGAGGGGCTTGGATGCAATCAGTTGGCTGCTCAGGATGACCATCGTCAGGACACTGTCCTCATAGGTTGTGAGAAGTCGAACGTTAGACACCTCACTACCTGTGTTGGCTCTTTCTGCCCTACTGTGGGCTGTTTTTCCTGGATGAAACAAAGGGAGGGATTGAGTGAGATGAAATGAGCTGGTGCATTTGTTAGTGCTCATGTATGTTTGGGAAGGGAGGTGAGGTCTCCTGGGTGAGAGCAAGAGGCACAGAGACATAGAGGATTAATAGCCTTGGGCCCTCAAGTAGGCGAGAGCAAGTGAAGACAGACATTGAATGCTTTGGTGAGAATGGTATTACATGAGCTGTGCTGAAGGGTGGTGCAGAATTAGAGAGAGGGTGAATGTGAGGTAGCACAGAACAATGAGGCTCTTCTTCTGTTGGAGCAGGGGTCACTGATCTTGCAGCACTGCTGGATGGTTCTTTTGGTGGTTGAGCCTGCATTGGCACTGGACAGCCTTGGATCAGTCTGGCCGAGTCTTGTGTCGTGGCCTCCTGTGCTTGTCCTTGGGAAAGAGGACAGTTCTGCACTGCACCAATCCATCCACCAGGACCTCCAGGTCCCTAACTGTAAAGTAAGGTGATAATTTCCCCTTTCCTGCCCTGTCTGGGACAAATGCTATGAACGGTACGAGGCAGTTCTGGATTCTGAGCAATTTACTGGTCCACAATAGCCTTCAAACATGGCACGAGTGCCAGTAATACCGGGATGGTCCAGTTACTTTGAGTGGAGAACTAACTAGCGTCGGTTGAGAGAGGCACAACAGGAGCATTGTTGCCAGTTATTGAATAGGTTTGCAACAACAGAGTGAGAAAATTTCTTCGGTCTTTTGGAGAGATACTGTCCTTGCAGTGCAATAAAAATGACACTGAACTGATTCATTCCAGTGTTTTAGACCTGAAGATTTAAGAACAGAATTAGATCATTCAGCCCATTGAGTGGGATCTATCATTTTCAATCCCATTCTCCTTTGTCCATACTAAGCAAGAACATATCTATCTATGCCTGAAATCAACTCTGACTTGGCCTCCACAGCTTTCTACATCAATGAGTTCCACAGATTCGCAACTTTCTGACTGAATAAATTCCTCCTCATCTCCATCCTGAAGGGTGGTCCCTTTGACTCTGAGGCTGTGCCCTCAGGTCCTAGTCTCTCCGACTCGTGGAAACAACATCTCCGTGTGCACTCTATCCAGGCCTGACTGACCTTCAGTGTGACCCCCTTCGTCCTTCTAAACTCCGTCGAGTACAGACCCAGAGTGCTCAGCCACTCCTCACATGACAGTCCCTTCATCCCCAGGATTATGTTTGAGAACCTCCGCGAGACCCTGACAAAGGCCCGCACATCCTTCCTTAGATAGATGGCCAAAAACTGCTCTTAATATTCCAAATGCAATATGACCAGAGCCTTACACAGCCTCAGCAATACATCTCTGCTCTTGTATTTTTGCCGTCTTGAAATGAATGCTGACATTGCATTTGCCTTCCCAACTGCCAACTGAACCTGCATGTTAAAAGAATCCTGAACTGGGGCATCTTTGTGCTTCAGATTTCTGAAGCCTTTCCCCATTTAGAAAATAGTCTATGCCTGTAATGCCACTTCTCGAAAGACTCTCTGTGACCTCCCAACCCCCTCAACACTGCCTGCCTTTCCACCTATCGAAATGTCATCTGCAAACTTAGCAACAACCCACTATGGACAACAATACCATCAGTTCCTTTGTCCAGATTGTTAATGTATAATGTGAATGGCTGTAGTCTGAACTCTGATGACTGCGGAACTCCTATAGTTGCTGGCTGCCATCCTGAAAAAGACCCTTTTATTGCCACTCTGTGCATTCCGCCAGTTAGCCAATTCTCTGTCCGTGGCAGTACCTACTCCCGAACACCATAAGCTCATTTTTTAAAATTTTGAAGCCTCCTGTGTGGGACCTTCTCAAAGGCTTTCTGGAAATCCAAACAGATAAAGTTCAATGGTTCTCTTTTGTTTTAACTCACTGGTGACATTCTCAAAGAATCTAACAGAGACCTTCCCTTGACAAAGTTGTGTTTTCTCAGCCCAATTTAGCATGTATTTCCAAGTATTACCATGTACTTCCAAGTACACTCCGGCCTCATCCTTAATAATGGACTCTAAAATCTGACCTAATGACCAGCGCCAGGCTAACAGGTCTATAATTTCTTGTCTTTTGCCTCCCTCCATTTTAAACAGGGGCGTTATATTTGCCATTTTGTACTCCTTTGGGACCCACCCTGACTCCAGTAATTCCTGAAAGATCACCAATAACTGCATGGTTTTTTCACTTATCTCCTTCAGAACTCTGGGGGGCAGTCCATCTGGTCCATGTAATTTACCATCTTCTCGGAATTATAGAATTCCTACAGAGCGGAAAGAGGCCATTGGGTCTGCACCATCTCCGCAAAGAACATCCCACCGAGACCCAGCCCTGTACTGTTTCCCCGCAAGCTCACATTTGCCATGGCTGATCCACCTTGCCTGCACATCTTTGGACTGTGGATGGAAATCAGAGCACCTGGCGGAGACCCGTGCAGACATGGGGAGAATGTACAAATTCCACACAGACCCTTCAGCTTCTCCTTTGAGATGGCCACCACACTCACTTCTGCTTCAGACTCCCTTAAAGTTCTACTACTGGTGCCTTCCAACCTGAAGACTGATGCAAAATACTTGTTCAGTTCCTCTGCCATTTCTTTGTTCCCCAACATGACTTATTTGGCCCCTGTTGAAATTTTCTTTGGATTTTCAGGGGTGTTTTACAATAACAATATCTACTTTATTGTGTTGACAAATGGATTATTTAGATCATCACAGAAACAAAAAGCAAAATTCATCAGTACTCTCAATTAACAATCATATATATATATTAATATCACAATCAATGCATTTCCATCAGGTAAGCACGTAGCTGGAACTTTCTAACCCGGCAGTTTTCACTTTTCATTTCTCAGATTTCACTCTCAGACAGAACAGTTGATGTTGACACACTGTTCATTAAAAATAGCATCCACTGTATTTTTCCCCATGTTGTAGCTCGTGGGCTTGTGTCACCTTAACCCATAGAGTCCATGTTCATTTTCAAGCAAGTTATTACTTTCGTGATTTCAGGTGTTACATTCAGAAGGGTACCATGCTGCAATTCGAGCCTGCAGTTTCCAGAGTAATCCCAATGTGGAAGATTTTGAAAAGTATGTAAGTTTCCCTAATTTACTTGTCTTTTAGATCCAAACTGATGAAGACCACGGTCCAGATTTCTGTTCTTAACAAGAATGCCTATTTATTACAACTGCATAGATTCTAGCTACAGTCAGATATTTACAAACATTGGACACATATCTGGACAAATTAAAACTGTAAGCCCCCTGTTAACTCATCTTCCTGCAGACAAACATCGAGGGGAGAGGGATAAAACATGGATATTATCGGTGTAAAAAAAAGGCTAAGTAAGCTGTTCAGTGGTCCCTGTTCACAGGATTTGCAAAGATGATCTTGAGGATATAAAACAAATGAATAAATATCCCGGAGTGACTTATTATCGATTAAAACATGTGTTGATGATATGGCATTGCTATGATCATAAAATAGAACGTTGTCCAATTTCCTATGAGCATTACCGTAGTTTTCATTTGTATTCTCCATGTCGGGAACATACTTAATTAGTACTTTACTGATTAAGTGACCTTTGCTCATCTACAGTGTTCAGTTGCAAACAGCCAATAGTTTATTATTCTAATTTCGTAACTTTGGTTTGGAATTTTGTCATGGGAAATGTATTTCACCTACATTACCCTGTGTAATTGTAGCCAATCCTCTATTGGCAAAGAAGCACAACTACAGAAGTTAATAAAAGAAAGAAGTGCATTTATGTAGCTCATTTTATGGTCTCAGGCATAAAAAGTACTTTATAGGCAGCTAAACTACCTTTGAAATGTCGTCACTGATGTAGCATAAGAAAACCTGTTGTATTTAAAATAGTCAGAAGTAAAGAAATATGAAATAATAAAGAAAGAAGAAATAGTAAAATAGATATGAAATTATGAATGTAAAGAAATATAAAATCTTCAGCCCTTTGCGAGTGGAGACGTAGAATCAGGAGATGCAGAGTCAGTATGGAGCCTACCAGGGAGGAGGCAATTCTGGATCTGGTGTTGTGCAACGAACCGGATTTGATCAGGGACCTTGAAGTAAAGAAGCCATTAGAGGTAGTGACAATAATATGATAAGTTTTAATCAGCAATTTGAGAGGGAGAAGGGAGAATTGGAAGTGTCAGCATTGTAGTTGAAGAAAGGGAACTATGGAGCGATGAGGGAGGAGCTGGCCAAAGTTCAATGGTTCAATACCGTAGCAGGGATGGCAGTGGAACAACAATGGCAGGTATTTCTGGATATAATGCAAAAGGTGCGGGATCAGTTCATTCCAAAGAAAGATCCTAAGGGGAGGCAGGGGCGGCCGTGGCTGACGAGGGAAGTTAAGGACTCTCTAAAGATAAAAGAGAAGTATAACATAGCAAAGATGAGCGGGATGCCGGAGGACTGGGAAGCTTTTAAAGAGCAACAGAAGATCACTAAAAAGGCAATACGCGGAGAAAAAAAATGAGGTACGAAGGAAGACTGACCAAAAATATGAAGGAGGATAGTAAGGATAACAAAGTGTGGAGCTGGATGAACACAGCAGGCCAAGCAGCATCTCAGGAGCACAAAAGCTGACGTTTCGGGCCTGGGTGAAGGGTCTAGGCCCGAAACGTCAGCTTTTGTGCTCCTGAGATGCTGCTTGGCCTGCCGTGTTCATCCAGCTCCACATTTTGTTATCTTGGATTCTCCAGCATCTGCAGTTCCAATTATCAAGGAGGATAGTAAAAGGTGTGTTGAAAAAAAAATGGTTAAGACTAGAATTGGGCCCTTGAAGACAGAAACAAGTGAATTTATTATGGGGATCAAGGAAATGGCAGAAGAGTTGAGTAGGTACTTTGGAACTGTCTTCACTCGGGAAGACACAAGCAATCCCCCAGATGTAATAATGGCTGAAGGACCTAGGGTAATGGATGAATTGAAGGGTATTTATGTTAGGCAAGAAATGGTGTTGGATAGACTGTTGGGTCTGGAGGCTGATGAGTCCCTGGGACCTGATGGTCTGCATCCCAGGGTACTTAAGGAGGTGGCTCTGGAAATCGTGAACGCATTGGTAATCATTTTCCAATGTTCTCTAGATTCAGGATCAGTTCCTGCGGATTGGAGGGTGGCTGATGTTGTCCCACTTTTCAAGAAAGGAGGGAGAGAGAAAACAGGAAATTATAGATCGGTTAGCCGGACATCAGTGGTGGGAACGATGCTGGAGTGAATTATAAAAGATGAAATTACAACTCATTTGGATAGCCGTAACAGGATAGGTCAGAGTCAGCAGGAATTACGAAGGGGAAATTGTGCCTGACTGATCTTCTGGAATTTTTTGAGGATATAACTGTGAAGATGGACAAGGGAGAGCCAGTGGATGGGGTGGACCAGGACTTTCAGAAAGCCTTTGATAAAGCCCCACAGAGGAGATTAGTGAGCAAAATTAGGGCACATGGTATTTGGGGCAAAATACTGACTTGGATTGAAAATTGGCTATCTGACAGGAAGCAGAGAGTAGTGATAAACGGGTCCCTTTCGGAATGGCAGGCGGTGACCAGTGGGCTACCACAAGGTTCAGTGCTGGGACCGCAGCTGTTTACAATATACATTAATGATACAGATGAAGGCACTAAAAGTAATATTAGCAAATTTGCCAATGACACAAAGCTGGGTGGCAGTGTGAAATGTGAGGAGGATGTTATGAGAATACAGGGTGACTTGGACAGGCTAGCTGAGTGGATGGATGCATGGCGGACGCTGTTTCATGTGGATAAATGTGTGGTTATCCATTTTGGTGACAAGAACAGGAAGGCAGATTACTATCTAAATGGATAATAAAATGTGAGGCTGGATGAACACAGCAGGCCAAGCAGCATCTCAGGAGCACAAAAGCTGACGTTTCGGGCCTAGACCCTTCATCAGAGAGGGGGATGGGGGGAGGGAACTGGAATAAATAGGGAGAGAGGGGGAGGCGGACCGAAGATGGAGAGCAAAGAAGATAGGTGGAGAGGGTGTAGGTGGGGAGGTAGGGAGGGGATAGGTCAGTCCAGGGAAGACGGACAGGTCAAGGAGGTGGGATGAGGTTAGTAGGTAGCTGGGGGTGCGGCTGGGGGTGGGAGGAAGGGATGGGTGAGAGGAAGAACCGGTTAGGGAGGCAGAGACAGGTTGGACTGGTTTTGGGATGCAGTGGGTGGGGGGGAAGAGCTGGGCTGGTTGTGTGGTGCAGTGGGGGGAGGGGATGAACTGGGCTGGTTTAGGGATGCAGTGGGGGAAGGGGAGATTTTGAAACTGGTGAAGTCCACATTGATACCATATGGCTGCAGGGTTCCCACGCGGAATATGAGTTGCTGTTCCTGCAACCTTCGGGTAGCCACCCGAGGAACAGCAACTCATATTCCGCGTGGGAACCCTGCAGCCATATGGTATCAATGTGGACTTCACCAGTTTCAAAATCTCCCCTTCCCCCACTGCATCCCTAAACCAGCCCAGTTCATCCCCTCCCCCCACTGCACCACACAACCAGCCCAGCTCTTCCCCCCCACCCACTGCATCCCAAAACCAGTCCAACCTGTCTCTGCCTCCCTAACCGGTTCTTCCTCTCACCCATCCCTTCCTCCCACCCCCAGCCGCACCCCCAGCTACCTACTAACCTCATCCCACCTCCTTGACCTGTCCGTCTTCCCTGGACTGACCTATCCCCTCCCTACCTCCCCACCTACACCCTCTCCACCTATCTTCTTTGCTCTCCATCTTCGGTCCGCCTCCCCCTCTCTCCCTATTTATTCCAGTTCCCTCCCCCCATCCCCCTCTCTGATGAAGGGTCTAGGCCCGAAACGTCAGCTTTTGTGCTCCTGAGATGCTGCTTGGCCTGCTGTGTTCATCCAGCCTCACATTTTATTATCTTGGAATCTCCAGCATCTGCAGTTCCCATTATCTCTGATACTATCTAAATGGAGCCAGGTTAGGTCAAGGGGGAAGTACAACAAGATCTAGGTGTTCTTGTACATAAGTCAATGAAAGCGAGCATGCAGGTACAGCAGGCAGTGAAGAAAGCTAATGGCATGCTGGCCTTCATAACAAGAGGAATTGAGTATAGGAGCAAAGAGGTCCTTCTGCAGCTGTACAGGGACCTGGCTTGGAAGGACGAGAGGATGTCTGATTGAGACGTATAAGATTGTTAAAGGATTGGATACTCTGGAGGTAGGAAGCATGTTTCCACTGATGTGTGAGTCCAGAACCAGAGGACACAGTTTAAAAATAAGGGGTAGGGCATTTAGAACAGAGTTGAGGGAAAACTTCTTCACCCAGAGAGCAGTGGATGTATGGAATGCTCTGCCCCAGAAGGCAGTGGAGGCCAAGTCTCTGGATAGTTTCAAGAAAGAGATGGATAGAGCTCTTAAAGACAGTGGAATCGAGGGTTATGGGGATAAGGCAGGGACAGGATACTGATTGTGGATGATCAACCATGATTATAATGAATGGTGGTGCTGGCTCGAAGGGCCGAATGGCCTACTTCTGCACCTGTTGTCTATTGTAAAAGTTAATTGTATAAGAATGATTAAGACGGTCCCATATTTCTGGTGTTGGCAGCTTGTTCAGATAGGGAAAGCAAGGTTGATCTTGATTCTGCTCCTGTTTGTTACACAGAAGCCTCTTCGAGCAACAATTCTTGCATGTTGATGGGACGTTGAAACGCAGGTAGATTATTGTGATCACTTGTTGAAAATGGATAGCAGCTAGTAGTTCTCTTTCCTCTCAACCAGTGACCAGTAGGCAATGGTCAAACAACACCTAACCCAGAGGTCACAAGCTCCCCTGAGACATGATGTCAGTTGAGTCTCATGAATAACTACCTGCAGATGAGTTATCTGTAGATAAAGCATGGTATTAAATCTCACATATACTGCTCTCAACCATTTTATTCGAAGTGTTTATCACTCGTTGCATCGAAACAGATCACACAAACTGAATTGGCATCTGCACAAATACCAACATACAAGTTCCATATAGTGGCATTTTGTTTAAAGTTGTATTTATAAAATGATCGGGTGAAGTATTAATCTTCACAAATCATATTAAGATGCTACAGAAATCTATGGAAGTGAGAAATTTGTTTTTTGATTCAATACATGTGTGACAAATGACAATTCAAAGAGATCTTTGTTTCAGCTGGAATGGGTTGCGGAGTCGGCCTCATTCGGGGCATTTAAGTGACTATTAGACAGGCATATGGATGGTCATATAAGATAGGGGTGGAGTTAGATAGACCTGAGGTTTAGGGTAAAAGTTCGGCACAACATTGTGGGCTGAAGGGCCTGTACTGTTCGATGTTCTATGTACCTTACGCTGTATTCAAATAAGAAAAGTCAGTCAATGACGTTCTGCAACTTCCTTTTCCAGAAGTATGAGTGGAAGAATCAGAGTGCTTTCTTTGAAAATTAGCTTGACGTGACTCTACAAGGGTCATCTGGAGGAAAAATACAAGTGTCAGTACTAAATCTATCATTGCTGATACACATGTAAACTGTAGATTTAACTGTATGTAAACTTTGTTAAACAAACTAGCACACTCAATAAACTGACAAAAATTATACACCAGATGTTTACTGTATTCTCATCATCTTGTGATGTATGGTGAGGATGCAAGTGAAAAGGCACTCTGCCAGTAAGTTTTAATTGAGGCAAAGTTGCCTCATTACTGAAGTCATTTATGCTGTAAATGAGGGAGAACAGTGATGTGTATATCCCAGATAATAAAATGTGAGGCTGGATGAACACAGCAGGCCCAGCAGCATCTCAGGAGCACAAAAGCTGACGTTTCGGGCCTAGACCCTTCATCTGATGAAGGGTCTAGGCCCGAAACGTCAGCTTTTGTTCTCCTGAGATGCTGCTGGGCCTGCTGTGTTCATCCAGCCTCAGATTTTATTATCTTGGATTCTCCAGCATCTGCAGTTCCCATTATCACTGATACAATGTGTATATCCCATGCATTATGTTCCTATTATTGAGTGTGTGTTTTTTGCGTGTGTGGACCTATTGATCAACTGGAATTTTTGATTATTCAGCTCATTCCTGGTACCGCAGGTGCTGTTTAACAAAAGGTTTGCTGTATTAGTATATTTCTGTATTTAGTCACTGCCACATGAGTGTTAAGTCATAACTTGGTCTGTGCAGAATGTGCACAGTGCATTCCTGCAAGATAAATGATGCGCTACATATGTATGATGCTATTGTTTCTCAAAGGCACTAACCTTAGCAGCTGTTTTTGTGACCAATAATGTTTTCATCATTCGCACTGGGAAAAAGATTTGGAAGTGCTGTATGACTCTACTGCTCACTTGCAGCAGTGATAACACTGAATGTGAGGTAATGTTTTTGCCCATTTGTTGTTCTGTTGGTCAGCAATGTATCTCACAAACTAATGGGCATATTTCATTGAAAGCTGGTACGTACGGGTATGGTCCAAGGAAGAACTGATTAGTTTTTGACAGATCCAGATTTATTTCTCTATTTTTAAAGCAACAGTTAAAATTGGTCGGATAGGCAAATGATCATCTTTCTGGAATATTATTGATTGATTTAGAATGTTGTGGATTGTGTCAGCCCTGATAGTAGAATTTGTCATAACTATCAAAATATGAGCAGATTTTTGAGAGCAGATTATCAAATTGGCCTGAAGCTTTCTCAGTGAGATGGAAGCTTTTCAGAAAAGGATTTATTTTATCGGCCTTGCATTTACAAAGAATCAGTCAAGTGGAGAAATGCCTCAAAGAAAAGCTGTGTAATTATAGTCTCATGGATGTTTTTTGCACAGGAGGAGGCCGTGCGGTCCGTAGTTCCTGCACTGCTCAACAAAGATCTGTCTGCATCGAACTCACAGTACATTGCTTTCCGTTTTGATTGTTTGGCTCATAGCCCTGGAGCCTACGGCAACACAAGTGAATATCTAAATACTTAAATATTCAGACACTTTCTGAATCAGCCACACTTTCAGCCAGTGAGCTCAGGACTCCCACCACACTGGGAAAATAGGTTCTCCTCAACTCCCCTCTTAGCTTTCTACCTGTGAACTTCAATCTATGCCCCCTGTGTATTGACATGTCTACGAATGGAAAAAGCAGCTTCCAGTTATCCTTTCTATGCCCTTCAAAATCTTAAACATCTTTACCAGTTCCCCTTGTCTGCTTCAATCTTGGCATCAGTCAGATGGGCAGGTCAGTGGCAGATTGATATAGCCTGAAGAAGGATTAAGATAAGAGAGTACTTAATGTGGCAAAGCCTGTCGTGCCCGATGGAGGTCAGCAACGGCAGTCAGCAGTGAAGTCCACTGGCAAGGATGGGCGGGCCTTAGCCCAGCGCAGGGGAATACGAACCGTCATGGGGGAAGCCTCGGTCAGAGTGTCTGAAAACTCGTGGCTTAAGAAAGGACTGTAATGTTTGACTTTTTAAACTTTTGTTTTTATTTTTCTACTGTTATACTAAGAAGACTGTAGTCCTGAACTTTTTAACGTATTCAATTATTTTTATAACATAGAGCATGGAACGGTACAGCTCAGTACAGGCCCTTCGGCCCACGATGTTGTCCCGAACTATTACCCTCATCCTAAGGTCTGTCTCACCTCCACCACTACCTTATCCTGTCATCCATGTACTTGTCTAATGGCCGATTAAATGCCCCTAATGAGGCCGACTCCACTACCCTCTCCGGCTTTGCGTTCCACTCCCCTACGACTGAGTAAAGAAGGATGGATAAATTTTCTACATTTGCAACTGAAATTTCGTACCGAGGTACTTTGTACCTGAGATGGCACCGTCTGAGGTGGCATTGCACTCCTGTACCCTGTATTGAATATGTGTGATAATAAAACCTAAGTCGAAATCTAATGCATAGCAGGACACTGGGAAGCTGAGAGGAGAAAAGGGATCCTAGGGTGCTAGTTCATAAATTCCTGAAGGGGTCAGGTCAGGCTAGTAAGGGTTGTTACAAAGACATATGGGACATCTCCCTTTATCAGATGGTAAGAGTGGGGAGGTCACTTTGTGCTGTTTAAAAGTTTGGTTAGGCCACAGCTGGAGTTGTGTGTGGCATTTTGGTCACCACCCATCAGGAAGGATGTGATTGCACTGGAGGGAATGAAAAGGATGTTGCATATGTTGGAGCATTTTAGCTGTGAAGAAAGGCTGGAAAAATTCAGATTATTTTCTGTGAAGCAGAGAAGTTTTCGGGGTTGAGTGGAGGTCCTGATAGAGGCATATAAGATTATGAGAGGTAAAGATAGGTTGAGTAGAAAGCATTGTTCCCCTTAGTTAAATCATCAATAACGGTAGGGCATAATGTTAAAGAGAAACACGGGAAATTTAGCGGAGGTTTGAGGAAAATCGTTTTCATCCAGAGTGTGGCAAAGGTCTGGAATGCATTGCCTGGGAGGGAAGTTGAAACAGGAAACCTCACACCCTTTGAAAAATACTTGGATGAGCACTTGTAATGGCATAATATTTTTGAGAATGGTCTAGTGTGTAAAAATGGGACTAGTATATGTCGCAGTGTGTTTTTAGAGGTACAGCCTTAGTGGGCCGTAGGACCTCTTCTGTACTCTATGATTCCATGAGAACCCCCAGCCCAGGCAGCATCTTGGTTTTTTCAGTAATGTCCAGGATCACACCCTTCATAGTGTGATCCCTTGCCTTGTTAGCCCTCCCGAGTTCGTCAGCTCACACTTTTCCTGGTTGAGTTCCAATTGCTGTGTCCAGCTGACCAGTGTGCTGATCTCCTCCTGAAGTTTATTCTTTCTGTCTGTCAACCAATTTTGGGTCCAGTGTACCACTTTGCCTTTGATCCCATGGCTGTTATTTAGATGACCATTCCGTCGATATCCTCCTCACTAAATTAGTCATTCGCTAGCAACACGGTCATACACACTGTGTTTAAGCCAAAATGATGAATCTCGTTGACAAATTTCAAGGGTCCTTGTGGCAAGCCCTGCACAACCCCACTCAAAGCAAACATCCTGTCAAATAGATATCCCTCTACCATCAATCACCCTGTGCTCTCTGCCTCAGCCAGTTTTGGCTCCAGCGTGCCTCTTTGCATTTGACTCCGTTGACTGTTGCTTTCTTGATCAGTCTGCCAAGGGGGGCTTTACTAAGTCCACATCGAATGCATAAGCTCATCAACACTCCAACATCTCCTCAAAAAAAGACCAAATTTCTGAAACGTGACCTCACCTTAACAAATCCATACTGACTATCCCTGATTAGTTCATGGAAGTACATTCTACCCCTAAGAATGCCTCTTTATAGCTTCTCCAGTGCTGAGATTATTCTGACTGGCCTTTAATTTCCTGGTCTGTTCCTCTCTCCATTTGTTCATCGTAGGACAATGTTCATTGTCCTTCATGACTTCACGTGTGATTGACAAGGGTTTGAAAATTGCTGACAGGGGCCCAAATATCTCCTACCTCACTTCCCTTGCTCGCTGGTATACATTTCAGTTCGGCCTGTAGATGTATCCACTTTTAAATTTGCTAAACCAGCTGCATCTTCCGATGTCTAAACTTCTGATGTTCCTAGGTCCTCTGCCCTGATATCAATACTTGCAGTGTCCTTTTCCATTGTAAAGATTGACACAAAATATTCATTGAGGACAGTGCCCATGTTTTCCAGGTCCACACAAAGATTATCTCTGTGAAAAGAACGAGGAGATATTAGAGAGGTTTGAGATTTACAATCAAGAAAGAAATGACTTCCTTGGAGAATCATACAACATACATTGTCCATTGGTGCCAAGAAACAGAAGTTTTTGTTTCCACAGTTGTTTGCAAATAGCCAATCAAGATCATAAAATAATGTTTTAAGATAATTTACAAAGCAAGGCAATTGAGGAAGATATATTGGATGTATTGAACTCTTAACTACCTCCCTTAAGTTTCGGAATATCAAGTTTTTTCTTATGGATAACTTTTGCAGACCTCTTCAAACAAGGAGCTGAACCCACAGAATTATGTGACCAACAAAGCCTGAGCCTTTTGCTTCACAATGCAGTCCAGATCCCTCGGCAGCTGGGTGAGGTACCTTCATTTGGAGGCAGCAACATTGAACCAAGTGTCCGCAGTTGCTTCCAACATGTAAGTGTGCTCTGCGCCACTTCAGAAGGTCAAGCGGGTCTACTTACCAGTATGAATTTTGTGCTCATTTTCGGTTTGAATTAGTTCCAGAGGCCAACATGTACCACCACTAATCCAAGGCTATCATGTTTATAAATAGTCAATGTTTTTAATCATTAATTTAATAAAAACAATGTCAGAAACCCCAATGATAGTGTATTAGATATGTCTGAGGATAGCGGATGTAAACTTGACATAATTAATCATGCAGCTGATCTTTTATTTTCTTCTAGGGCCAGAACAAACCAGAGATTGATGTTAAACACTTTGTAGAGTGGATGAGATTGGAGCCTCAGTCCATGGTGTGGCTGCCTGTTCGACACCGTGTGGCAGCTGCTGAAACTGCAAAACATCAGGCTAAGTGTAACATCTGCAAAGAGTACCCACTCGTAGGTTTCAGGTGAGATGTGCAAACCAGCAGAAAGTTAGAGGGAGTTAGTTTTTAAAGAAAGCTTTTACTTTAGATGTTCTATTAGAAACTCCATCAGTCACTTCCGGTTGGTTCTGTAATTTGCAATTATTGGGAATTTACAGAAAGGCCTTTTTATTAGTCCTGTAATCAGTGTGTGTGCATCCTATGAAAGTGATTGCTGTGTTGTTGCTAAATGATCGATAAAACTTCTTGTCCACAACTAGTAAATTAAATTGCAGATTTGGACAGGATTTCTAAGGGGTAAATTGAACCTTTTTGGTTAACTATTCTCCTACATTTCTAAGATTGGCCATCTTGGAGAAGGTGCGTGTTACTGCCATTGATCTGATCAAACAACTCTCTGTCTGAGAAGAACTGGAGTGAGAGCCCAACTGTGGATGAAACTATGACTGCCATAACTAAATCAAGAGCAACAACGACCCGGAGTCAATTGAATTCCATCTGAAGCTTGAGGAACGGTGCCCTAACTCTGAAGGCCAAGATCTGTTAGCTTTTCATGGACTATGAGGAACAGGGCAGGATTTCACAGAATCTTTAAGATGCCATATCTTGTACAAAACTGAAGGAGAAATGTCAGATTGCTCAAAGAACCATGAGATCACCAGCCTTTGCATTGCTGGGAAGATTCTGGCAAGGTTACTTCTGAATAGGTTTATACCACCATGGCAAATGAAAACCTTCCGTGCGAAGGGAACTTTGTGAAAATGTTGGAGAGAGACAGAGCAGGACCAATTTACAATAACGATTCCAGGGTTGAGATATCTCATTATGAAAATTGATTAGAGGAATTGGGACAGCTTTCCTCGAAGATGCTGAGACTTAGAAGAGATTATTTTGAATCTTGCAAAATCATTTGAGGTCTGGTCAGAGTAGACGAGGGGAAGACTTTGCTACTTGTGACAGAATTGAGAATAAGATGCAGAGGTTTGAAGTGATTGACTAAAGAAGTAACTGCAGTGTAAGAAATAGCTTTATCACAGTCTATAGCATGCATTACCTAGAGGAGGCAGTTTCAGTAAAAGATGCAAGAAAGCACTAGTTGATTAATTAAAGAGAAATAATGTGCAGGTTAAGGAAAAGGCACTAATTTGTGATATGTATTTGGAGATCTAGTTCAAACATGATGGACCAAATGGCTTCCTTTTACTGTGATTTGGACTTAAAATTACTTTAAAGTAAAGTGTAATTGGCTCTGGGACACGGCGGAAAAGGGTGAGGTAAACAGGACGTGAGTGATCGCAGACTTGACAGTTCGAGGGACAGATAGGAGATTTTGTAGCCGCAATCAGGAATCCAAACACAGAAGTTGCATGAAAGAACAAAGAAGAGGAATAGATTCAGTTGCCCCGAGCGAAGACTGTGACCACACCTTCACCCGCTGTTGGAGAATCTGCCTGATATGAATGAACCAACCACCAATAGGTCCGCAACCAATAAGCACAACTTTCCTCGCGTGTTCATCCAGTGAGAAGCACCAAGAGGAAGGCAGCCTTTTTCCTACATTTTGTAAGCTTGACCATTTGGGAAGAGAGCCCCCCTTCTCTGGCATTCTGTTCTCTAAAGATCAAATGTATTGATTCCTGATGTTGCGTGAGGCCAGTGAACTTCCACAATTCTACCACACTGTTGCTTCCAAATCTATTTCTTTCCTTACCATCTTCTCATGTTTCATCTTCTCAATCTACCGTCTGTCTGTGTTTCTTCCGAATGTTGTTCAGAAAAGTAATTCCTTTCATCCCTTTAACTTCCAAATTATGTTTGTTCCTCACGGAAACTGGTATTCTGCTTCACTTTATCTATTGCCTTGAAAATTCTGGACTAATCTGTAATTGACAGTGAGTTTCCTGTTAGCAGTGCTATTTACAAGAGGATTAACTGAACTTAACCACTTCAGTGCATAATTTAATATTGCCTTGCATATCTCCAAAAATTTTAAGAGCCTGCTGTTTGTACTTTTATGTTGGTTTTCATGGCTATTTAGTTTCTGCTCACACATTTGAGTGCTTGCTGAGTCTCAGAGTTTGGCTTCATGACAGGAATCCTGAAGGCAATATCCTCTGTTTTGCACCATCTCATCGTATTGATGACCTACATTCTGTATGCAGTTCTATCCATTCATCTGTTGATAATTTCACACTACATTGATCAAGTCCTTCCATTTCATGAGAACATTTTCCATTCTTGCAAGGGATTTGGCTATCACTGGTGAAGTTATCATTTGTTGTCCTTCACTAATTGCCGTTGAACTGAGTGGATGGCTGGGAGGGTGGTTCAGAGCTACCTACATTGCTGTGGCTCTGCAGCCACATGTAGTGGTGTAAGGATGATCGAATACTCCCCGAAAGGACATGAGTGAATCGGATGGGTTTTTACCAACATTTGTTGATAGTTTCATGATAGTGTTGCTGGAAATAACTTTTAGTTCTGGGTATTTTTTAATGAAATGTAAATTTGACCAGCTACAGTGTTGGAACATGAACCTACATTCTCCAGAGCATTTAGCTCAATGATATTGCCACTACACCACTGTGACTCAGCCATTATTGCAGTTTATTTCTTCGCTATTTCTTCTCTTTCCCTGGAGTACTTCCCTTCTGCTGTCTGAGCTGAAAATGTGTGTCCTCCTCCTTCAGTGTTGCCTTTACAGCTTCACATGTTACAATCGCTGCTCGTCAGATTTACCTTTTCCAGGAAGATTCTGGCAAGGTTACTTCTAAATAGGTTTATGCCACCATGGCAGATGAAAACCTTCCATACTATGGGAACGTTGCAGCGCAGAAGCAATTTAAATAATTCCAGGGATGGGATATCCCATTATGAAAATTGACTGGGGGAGTTGGGACAGTTTTCCTCGACTGACCTAGCATTTGCTTCTCCCCACACAATTTTGCCGTTTCTTCAAAATAAAAAAAATACATAATTTAACTACTTAACTTGCATTCCTTGGATGGTTAAAAATATCCAAACAAAAATGACCATTTCTCTTACTTCTTGTTCTTCCTTAATAGGTGCCGCAGCCTCAAACACTTAAATTATGACATCTGCCGAAGCTGTTTCTTTTCGGGACGCACATCCAAGGGGCACAAGTTACATTACCCAATGGTGGAGTACTGCACTTCAGTGAGTAATACATTGTTCCACTTGATAGAATTATTCCGATCTGTGGAAACTTTGGGATTTAACCATTTAAATACAATCTGCCCTCAAAGTTGAAGTAGTTTGCTAAAATGATAAAAGGCCAACAGCTTAAATCAGGCTTCAATACCAGAAATACAATGTTGTGCAGAAGCTCTTTGAGGTCAAGTTGAGGCTCACGCCCACTCTTTTCTCCAGCTTTGTCACCACCATTCTTAATCTCATCAAGAACAAGCTTCCCAGTGGCCTGGACAGGATGGATGGAAAACCTTTTCACCTCAACCAGTTAAAATCACCGAAGAAAATGACACTGACCTCGCTTATGGAACTTCAGTATGTGGTTCACAACGTCATTTCCGCTCGCAGAAGTCTTCAAATCTCCCTTAAGGCCTTTGCAGAAGTATACTGAAGAATTAGCCTCAACCTAAAATTTGCCACCCAGGTTGATGGGGTTGTTAGGAAGGCATACCGTGTGTTAGGCTTCATTGGTAGAGGGATTGAGTTTCGGAGCCATGAGGGCATGTTGCAGCTGTACAAAACTCTGGTGCAGCCGCACTCGGAGTATTACGTACAGTTCTGGTCGCCGCATCATAGGAAGGATGTGGAAGCGTTGGAAAGGGTGCAGAGGAGATTTACCAGGATGTTGCCTGGTATGGAGGGAAGGCGTTATGAGGAAAGGCTGAGGGACTTGAGGCTGTTTTCGTTCGAGAGAAGAAGATTAAGAGGCGACTTAATAGAACCATACAAGATGATCAGAGCATGAGATAGGGTGGACAGTGAGAGTCGTTTGGCTCGGATGGCCATGTTTGACACGGTGGGGCATAGCTTTAAATTGAGGGGTGATAGATATAGGACAGAAGCCAGAGGTAGGTTCTTTACTCAGAGAGTAGTAACGGCATGGAATGCCCTGCCTGCAACAGTAGTAGACTTGCCAACTTGAAGGGCATTTAAATGGTCGTTGGATAAACATATGGATGATAATGGAATAGTGTAGTTTTGATGGGCTTCAGGTTGGTTTCACAACATCAAGGCCGAAAGGGCCTGTACTGCGCTGTTATGTTCTGTGTTCGAACCTCAAGATGACTCAAATCCTTTACCAATCTGTCAAGTTGTGGCCCATCTTTTCATCAAAATTAATAGAGAAATCCTCCCAAATGTAGAACATTTCCCTTAGATGGGACGCTCTCTCTCTTTTAAGGCTGACATCGATACAGAGATTCTAACATTACGTCCAATCTGCGAGTGGCACCTTTGGACTCCTGAGGATGAGAATGCTCAATTGTGACATCTGTGCTGATCGCAAGATCCTTGAGTTCAAGGCATGCATCGTTCAGCCTCTTCTATATGACTGTGAAACCTGGATAACATAGAGCTGCCACTTCAAGACCCTTTCAGCACAGTTTTGTCATGGATTCTCCACATCAGCTAAGAGGAAAAACCTCCTAGCATCAGCATTGATGCCATGATGATTTGAAACAAACCCCATTGGGCTGGCCATGTACTTTGGATGCCTAAGTTATGACTACCAAAGTAAATTTTTGCCAACTCAAGGAAGGCATCTGATCAAGAAGTAAAAGGAAGCATTTCAAAGACCTTGAAATGTTCCTTCAAGAAATACTACATCGAGGTCAAAGTATGGGATATCCCCATTCAGAAGAAACCAACTTGGTGAATCTCCTGACAAGAAGTTGAAGCGTGGGAAAGGAACTGGAGAAAGGAATGCTGGTGTTCTCAAGGCCAAGACCACTTCCATCACACTGAAAGACCTCCTAAACATGTGGTCAGATATGTGGCTCTAGTTGAGGCTAATCAACCCGCACAGAGCTCATGACCTGTGATATGGAATTTCCAAGCTGGGCAATCATACTCATCAGCCAGTGATGGCTCTTAATATTGTGCAGAATGTGATTTGATCACAAATGAGTACTGTGTGTAGCTTTGAGCATTGCCACAGAAAGACCAGGTTTTATAGAATAATCAGAATGGTGCTGCATGAGAAACTGGAATTAGGAGGAGATAGGTGATATTTAATTGTTATTTGTTTCTGGGCCATTGGCATCGCTAACTGGGCCAGCATTTACTTCCCATCCTTAGTTACCCTTGTAATTGGTGAATCAATGTAGCCCATGTGCTGTAGGTAGACTCAGTCAGTCAGGGGAGAATTTCCAGGACTTTGACCCAGTGGTAGTGAAAGAACAGCAATATATTTCCAAGTTGAGATGGTGAGTGGCTTAGACAGGGTGTTGTAGGTGGTGCTGTTCCCATATATCTGTTACGCTTGCCCTTGTAGATGAAATTTGTCATAGGTTTGGAAAGTCCTGTCTCAGGATCTTTTGCAGATTTCTCAGTGCATCTCATAGATGGTGCACACTGCTGCTATTGAGCACTGCAGGGAGGAGGCTGCTTTTTCCTGGATGGTGTCGAACTTCTTGAGTGCTTTCGCAGCTGCACCCATCTAGGCAAGTGGGGATTATTCCACCATTCTTCTGACTTGTTCCATGTAGCTGGTGGACAGGCTTGGGGAATCAGGAGGTGAGTCACTTGATGCAGTAATCGGAGCTTTGGGCCTGCTCTAGTAGCCACTGCATTTAAATAGGAAGTCCAGTTGAATTTCTGTTCAGTGGTAAAACCCGGGATTTTGATAGCGGACAATTCAGTGATGGTGACACCTTTGAATGTCAAGGGACAATTTATGGATTTTCTCTTCCTGGAGATGGTCATTACCTGGTATTTGTGCAGTATAAATGCGACTTGCCAATTACCAGCCCAAGCCGAGACATCGTTCTGGCCTTGTTGCATTTGGACATGGACAGATTCAGTATCTGAGGAGTGGTGAATGATGCTGAATATTCTGCTATCCCTGGTGAACATCCCCACTTCTGAGCTTATGATGGAGAGATGATGGGATAAATCAGCTGAAGATGGTTAGGCTTCGGACTGTACCCTCAGGACCTCCTGCAGGTGACCTCTAACAACCAAAATGCCAATCATGAGAGGCGATGACCTAATGGTATTATGACGAGACTATTAATCCAAACATTCAGGTAATGTTCTGAGGACCTGGTTCAAATTCCACCATGGCACATAATGGAATTTAAATTCAATGAAAATCTGGAATTAAGCGTCTAATGATGATCGTAAATCCATTGCCAATTGTCGGAAAACCCCATCTGATTCACTTATGTTCTTTAGGGAAGGAAACTGCGTGGCCTGCTGTGGCCTACATGGAACTCCAGATATCAGTTGGGCAATTTGGGATGGGCAATAAAAGCTGGTCTCACCAGCAATTACCTCTTTCCGATTCAAGAATGAAAAAATATCGTCCTCTGTACAGATATTATTCCAACCAGTGGTGAGTTTCTGCTGGATTCCCACCAGCTCCAGTTATGCGAGCGCTCTTTGATGCCACACTCGGTCAAATGTAGCCATCCTTAGCTCACCTCCGGAATTCAACTCTTTTGACCATGTTTGAACAAAAGCTGTAATGAAGTCAGGAGCTGATGAGGTGGCAGAATTGAGGATCTTGTACAGGGATCCGAGGGATGTGGCATATTGAGATTTCCAGAAAGAATTTGACCAGTTGCTGCATAAAAAAGTGAACCAGAAGGTGAGATCCAAGGGGATTAAGGGTAGAATATTGGTTTGAATAAAGGGCTGGCTAACTGACAGAAAGCTGAGTGTCAGGATAAATGAGTCTTTGCCTGGATGGTGAATTGTTACTGGTGGGTTGCTGCGGGGTTCAGGTCTCTGACCTGAACTATTTGTAACGTATACAAATGATATGTAAGCAGAGACAAAATGTAACATAACAGAATGCGTGGATGATTCTGAAAGAGATGGGAAAACAGCCTGTGATGTGAAATAAAACAGAGACAGCTGAATATTGACAGGCGAGGAGAATGGACCAGAATCTGGCAGGTGGTTAATGTGCATAAGCACAAGGCTTGCCTATTTTGTCCATGAAAAAAGGGCGAATTTTTATTTAAATGGAGGGAAGGTTCAAAGTGTGTCAGTGCAGAGTTGTCTGGCTGTCTTTGTAGCTGAAAGTGGGTATGCAGGAAGAGCATAGCATAAGAAAGGCAGATGGAACTCTGGCATTTATCATCAAAGGACTGGATCATTAAAGTAACACAGTGTTTTTCCGAACACATTGGGTGTTGGTGAGACCAAAGTATTGTGTCCAGTTTTGATCCCCTTACTGAGGATGGATACATCTGCACTGGAGGCAGTTCAGAGGAGGTTGGACTGATTGATTCCCGGGATGAAAGGGCTGTCATATGAGAAGTTGCTGAGTAGCTTGTGCCTGTACTTGCTGGTGTTCGAGAGAGTGAGGGGGTGGTTCTGATTGAGGTATATAAAATAAGTAAAGGGGATTGAAAAGATGGGCATTGAGCACATGTTCGCCATTGTGGGACAGTCTCAAACAAGAAGCTGTAGCTATCGAGTGAGAGATGGAATGTTCAAAATGGAGATGAGGAGAGAGTTGTGAATCTGTGGAATTCATTGCCCCTGAATGCAATGGAGGCAGCACCAATCGACCGATTCAAGAAAGAAATAGATATGTTTCTGATGAAAAATAGGGAGAAAGGGCCATGGGGAGCAGGCAGGAGAGTGGAGTTGAGATCAGGAAAGGATCAGCAACCACGGCTAACAAGATAAGTCAGGGACAGGATGAAAGCAAAAGAAAAAGCATAAAATGTGGTGTGGTTCGTGGGAAGCCAGTGGATTGGGAAGCCTTTCGAAAACTAGCGGCGGACATGTAAAAAGGCAATAAGGGGGAAGATGATGAAATTTGAGGGCAATATTAACGAGGGTAATATGGAAAAAAATTGCATGAGTTTTTTTCAGCTAGAAAAGGTATGAGAAAGGCAAGAGTACAAATAAAGAGAACAAAGAAAATTACAGCACAGGAACAGGCCCTTCGGCCCTCCGAGCCTGCTCCGATCGAGATCCTCTGTCTAACCTGTCACCTATTTTCTAAGGGTCTGTGTCCATTTGCTCCCTACCTATCCATGTACCTGTCCATAAGACCATAAGACATAGGAGTGGAAGTAAGGCCATTCGGCCCATCAAGTCCACTCCGCCATTTCAGTCATGGCTGATGGGCATTTCAACACCAATTGCCTGCACTCTCCCCATAGCCCTTGATTCCTTTTGAGATCAAGAATTTGTCGATGTCTGCCTTGAAGGCATCCAACGTCCCGGCCTCCATGCACTCTGCGGCAATGAATTCCACAAGACCACCACTCTCTGGCTGAAGAAATGTCGTCTCATTTCAGTTTTAAATTTACCCCCTCTAATTTTAAGGCTGTGCCCACGTGTCCAAGTCTCCCCGCCTTGCGGAAACAACTTCCTAGCGTCCACTCCTTCTAAACCATACATTATCTTGCAAGTTTCTATTAGATCTCCCCTCAACCTTCCAAACTCTAACGAGGACTATCCCAGGATCCTTAGCCATTCATCATACATTAAACCTACCATTCCAGGGATCATCCGTGTGAATCTCCGCCGGACATGCTCCAGGGCTAGTATGTCCTTCCTGAGGTTCAAAATTGGACACAGTATTCTAAATGGGGCCTAACTAGAGCCTTCTAAAGCCTCAGAAGCACATCGCTGCTTTTATATTCCAACTCTCTTGAAATAAACAACAACATTACGTTCGCTTTCTTAATTACGGACTCGACCTTCAAGTTAACTTGTAGACAATCCTGGACCAACACTTCCAGATCCCTTGGCACTTCTGACTTGCGAATTTTCTTACCATTTAGAAAATAGTCCATGCCTGTATTCTTTTTTCCAAAGTGCAAAACCTCACATTTACTCACATTGAATTTCATCAGCCATTTCCTGGGTCACTCTCCTAAACTGTCTACATCTTTCTGCAGCTTCCCCACCTCCTCAGTACGACCTGACTGTCCACCTATCTTCGTATCATCGGCAAACTTCGCCAGAATGCCCCCAGTCCCTTCATCCAGATCACTAATATATAAGGTGAACAGATGTGGCCCCAACACTGAACCCTGCGGGACACCGCTCGTCACCGGTTGCCATTCTGAAAAAGAGCCTTTTATCCCAACTCTCTGCCTTCTGTCAGACAGCCAGTCCTCAATCCAAGCCAGTAGCTCACCTTGAACACCATGGGCCCTCACCTTGCTCAGCAGCGTCCTGTGAGGCACTGTATCAAAGGCCTTTTGGAAGTCTAGATAGATAACATCTACTGGGATTCCCTGGTTTAACATACTTGTTACCTCTTCAGAGAATTCTAATAGGCACGACGTCCCCTGACTAAATCCATGCTGACTTGTTTTAATCTGACCCTGCACTTCCAGGAATTTAGAAATCTCATCCTTGACAATGGATTCTAGAATTTTACCAAATACTGAGGTTAGGCTAATCGGCCTGTAATTTTCCATCTTTTGCCTTGATCCTTTCTTAAACAAGTGAGTTACAACAGCAATTTTCCAATCATCTGGGACTTTCCCTGACTCGAGTGACTTTTGAAAGATCACGACCAATGCCTCCGCGATTTCCTCAGCCACCTCCCACAGAACTCTAGGATGTAGCCCATCGGGGCTAGGAGATTTATCAATTTTTAGACCCTTTAGGTTTTCTAGCACTTTCTCTTTTGAAATGCCTACCGTACTCAACTCTGCCCCCTGACTCTCCCTAATTAGAACATAGAACATAGAACAGTACAGCACAGAACAGGCCCTTCAGCCCACAATGTTGTGCCGACCATTGATCCTCATGGATGCACCCTCAAATTTCTGTGACCATATGCATGTCCAGCAGTCTCTTAAATGACCCCAATGACCTTGCTTCCACAACTGCTGCTGGCAACGCATTCCATGCTCTCACAACTCTCTGCGTAAAGAACCTGCCTCTGACATCCCCTCTATACTTTCCACCAACCAGCTTAAAACTATGACCCCTCGTGCTAGCCATTTCTGCCCTGGGAAATAGTCTCTGGCTATCGACTCTATCTATGCCTCTCATTATCTTGTATACCTCAATTAGGTCCCCTCTCCTCCTCCTTTTCTCCAATGAAAAGAGACCGAGCTCAGTCAACCTCTCTTCATAAGATAAGCCCTCCAGTCCAGGCAGCATCCTGGTAAACCTCCTCTGAACCCTCTCCAAAGCATCCACATCTTTCCTATAATAGGGCGCCCAGAACTGGACGCAGTATTCCAAGTGCGGTCTAACCAAAGTTTTATAGAGCTGCAACAAGATCTCACGACTCTTAAACTCAATCCCCCTGTTAATGAAAGCCAAAACACCATATGCTTTCTTAACAACCCTGTCCACTTGGGTGGCCATTTTAAGGGATCTATGTATCTGCACACCAAGATCCCTCTGTTCCTCCACGCTGCCAAGAATCCTATCCTTAATCCTGTACTCAGCTTTCAAATTCGACCTTCCAAAATGCATCACCTCGCATTTATCCAGGTTGAACTCCATCTGCCACCTCTCAGCCCATCTCTGCATCCTGTCAATGTCCCGCTGCAGCCTACAACAGCCCTCTACACTGTCAACGACACCTCCGACCTTTGTGTCGTCTGCAAACTTGCTGACCCATCCTTCAATTCCCTCGTCCAAGTCATTAATAAAAATTACAAACAGTAGAGGCCCAAGGACAGAGCCCTGTGGAACCCCACTCACCACTGACTTCCAGGCAGAATATTTTCCTTCTACTACCACTCGCTGTCTTCTGTTGGCCAGCCAATTCTGTATCCAAGCAGCTAAGTTCCCCTGTATCCCATTCCTCCTGACCTTCTGAATGAGCCTTCCATGGGGAACCTTATCAAATGCCTTACTGAAGTCCATATACACCACATCCACAGCTTGACCCTCATCAACCTTACTAGTCACATCCTCAAAAAACTCGATAAGGTTTGTAAGGCATGACCTACCCCTCACAAAGCCGTGTTGACTGTATTTGATCAAGCCATGCTCTTCCAGATGGTCATAAATCTTATCCCTCAGAATCCTTTCTAACACCTTGCAGACGACAGACGTGAGACTTACCGGTCTATAATTGCCGGGGATTTCCCTATTTCCTTTCTTGAAGAGAGGAATTACATTTGCCTCTCTCCAGTCCTCAGGTACGACTCCAGTGGAGAGCGAGGATGCAAAGATCTTCGCAAGTGGCGAAGCAATTGCATTTCTCGCTTCCCAAAGCAGCCGAGGACAAATCTGATCCGGGCCTGGCGACTTGTCAATCTTAATGTTTGACAAAATTTTCAGTACATCAGCTTCCTCTATCTCTATCCATTCCAGCATGCACACCTGCTCTTCAAAGGTTTCATTCACTACACAGGTCGTTTCTTTCGTAAAGACAGAAGCAAAAAACTCATTTAGGGCTTCCCCTACCTCCTCAGGCTCCACACACAAGTTCCCTATGCTATCCCTGATCGGCCCTACTCTTTCTTTGACCATTCTCTTATTCCTCACGTAAGTGTAAAATGCCTTTGTGTTTTCCCGGATTCCTTCTGCCAAGCCTTTCTCGTGCCCCCTCCTGGCTCTCCTCAGACCATTTTTGAGCTCCTTCCTTGCCTGCATGTAATCCTCTCTAGCTGAACTTGACCCTAGCTTCCTCCACCTTATGTAAGCTACCTTCTTCCTTTTCACTAGAAGCTCCACCGCTCTCGTCATCCAAGGTTCCTTTATCTTACCCCGTCTTGCCTGTCTCAGAGGGACATATTTACTCATCACTCCCAACAACTGTTCCTTAAACCATCTCCACATGTCTATAGTTCCCTTACCATGGAACAACTGCTCCCAGTCCATGCTTCCTAACTCGTGTCTAATCGCATCATAGTTTCCTCTTCCCCAATTAAATATCCTCCCATTCTGCCTAATCCTCTCCTTCTCCATAGCTATGTAGAATGAGAGAGTGTTATGGTCACTATCACCAAAATGCTCTCCCACCACAAGATCTGATACCTGCCCCGGCTCGTTTCCGAGCACCAAGTCTAGAATGGCCTCTCCCCTCGTCGGCCTGTCAACGTACTGCGTTAGGAAACCCTCCTGAACACACCTTACAAAAACAGCTCCATTCAAATCTTCTGCTCGGAGGAGGTTCCAATCAATATTAGGAAAGTTAAAGTCACCCATTACAACAACCCTACTGCGTCCACACTTTTCCAAAATCTGTCGACCTATGCTTTCTACAATCTCCCTGCTGCTATTGGGGGGCCTGTAGTAAACCCCTAACGAGGTGACTACTCCCTTGCTGTTCCTAATTTCCACCCATACTGACTCAGTAGGCAGATCTTCCTCGACAATGGAAGCTTCTGTAGCTGTGATACCCTCTCTGATTAGTAGTGCTACACCCCCTCCTCTTTTTCCCCCCTCCCTATTCTTTTTAAATGTTCTAAACCCTGGAATATCCAGCAACCATTCCAGCCCATGAGAAACCCATGTCTCTGTTATGGCCACAACATCATAGCACCAGGTACTGATCCATGCTCTAAGTTCATCACTTTTATTCCTGATACTCCTTGCATTAAAGCAAACACACTTTAACCGATCCCTTGGTTCCTTCCCAGGAAAATCCTTCCCACTAGCTGGTCTACCTCTTGCTACTGCCTCACCTGCATCAACGCTCACCTCTGGTATACAGCTCAGGTTCCCACCCCCCTGCCATACTAGTTTAAACCCTCTCGAACTACTCGAGCAAACCTTCCACCCAGGACATTGGTCCCCTTCCAGTTCAGATGCAACCCGTCCTTCTTGTACAGGTCCCACCTTCCCCAGAAGGCATCCCAAGAAATTGTTGGCATACTACTCATGTCTTCCACTGTGAAGACTGACGCAAAGTACTTATTGAGTTCTTCAGCTATTCCCTGATCTCCCATTACTAGCCTTCCAGCATCAATTTGGAGCGGCCCAATATCTACTTTGGCCTCTCAATTGTTTCTTGTGTATTGAATGAAGCTTTGACTATCATTTCTAATATTACTAGCTAGCCTACCTTCAAAATGATCTTCTCCTTCCTAGTTGGTCTCTTTGTTATCCTCTGTCTGTTTTAGTAGCCTTCCCAATCTTCTGATTTCCCAGTGCTCTTGGCCACTTTATAGGCTGTCTCTTTTTCTTTGATATATTTCCTGACTTCCTTTGTCAGCCATGGCTGTCTAATCCCACCCCAGATAATCTTTGTTTTCTTTGGCATGAACCTCTGTACTCTGTCCTCAATAACACGTATAAACTCCTGCCATTGTTGGTCTACTGTCTTCCCCGCTAGGCTCTGCTTCCAGTCGATCTTCGTCAATTCCCCTCTCATGCCCCTGTAATTACCTTTATTTAACTGGAATACCATTCCATCCGATTTTGCCTTCTCTCTTTCAAACTGCAGACCGAACTCTCCCATATTATGATCACTGCCTCCTAAGTGTTCCCTTACTTTCAGATCTTTTATAAAGTCTGGCTCAGTGCATAGCACCAAGTCCAGAATAGCCTGTTCCCTTCTGGGCTCCATCACAAGCTGTTCCAAAAAGCCATCCTGCAAACATTCCATGAACTCTTTTTCTTTGGATCCACCAGCAACATTATTCACCCAATCCACCTGCATGTTGAAGTCCCCCATGATCACCGTGACCTTGCCTTTCTGACGTGCCCTATTTATTTCTTGGTGCATCTTGCGCCCCTCATCCTGATCACTGTTAGGAGGTGTGTACATAACTCCCATTATAGTTTTTTTTGCCTTTGTGGTTCCTCAATTCCACCCACATAGACTCCACATCTTCTGACCCTATGTCATTTAGTGCCGTAGATCTCATTCCATTCTTAACGAACAAGGGAACCCCACCCGCTCTGCCCACCTCCCTCTCTTTTCGATATGTTGTGAATCCTTGGATGTTTAACTGCCAGTCCTGAGCTCCCTGCAACCATGTCTCTGTGCTGCCTACCACATCATAATCATTCAAGAGGATTTGTGCTGTTAATTCATCTACTTTGTTGCGAATGCTAAGAGCATTTAGATGAAGTGTCTTAATGCGAGCTTTCTTATCAATATGAGAGAGGTTGGACATGCCAAGATGCCTTAAGTTATCCTTCCTTTTTGCTGTATTCCTAGTCTGCCTCGAGCTTAAATCCACCTGTACACATGCTATCCTGTTGCTTATCTTTCCATTTAACTCCATACTCCCTGTCTCTTTCACTTTCCCTTCCCCCCGACTCACGAGTTTAAAGTCTTACTGACCACCCTATTCATCTTTTTTGCTAGAACACTGGTTCCAGATCGGTTCAGGTGGAGACTGTCCCGATGGTACAGATCCCCCCCGGTTCCAAAACTGATGCCAATGCCCCATGAAATCGAATCCCTCTTTCCCACACCAATTCCTTCGCCACATGTTTACTTCCCTAACTTTCTTTTCCCTATGCCAATTGGCACGTGGCTCGGGCAGTAATCCAGAGATTATGACCCTTGAGGACCTGTACTTCAATTTCTTTCCTCGTGTTTCATAATCCCTGAGCAGGACCTCTACCCTAGCTTTGCCTATAATGTTAGTCCCAACGTGGACCACAACAACCGGATCTTCCCCCTCCTGCTCCAATATCCTTTCAACCCGGTCGGAGATGTTGCGCACCCTGGCACCGGGCAGGCAACACACCGTGAGGGACGCCCGATGCAGTTTGCACAGGATACTATCTGTCCCTCTAATTATAGAATCCCCTATAACACCTACCTGTCTTTTTGCTCCCCCCCCTCTTGAATGACCTTGTGCGCCACGGTGCCATGGTCAGCTGGCTCATCCTGTCCACAGTCCTTTTCCTCAACCGTACAGGGAGCAACAATCTCATACCTGTTGCAGGTATCTGTCCAGATATATCTGAAAAGACGCTAATGTGTCTGCGGCTACCAGCTCCGCTGGCACCGCGTTCCAGGCACCCACCACCCTCTGTGTATAGAACTTTCCACGCCTATCTCCCTTAAACTTTCCTCCTCTCACTCTGAACTCATGACCCCTAGTAATTGAGTCCCCCACTCTGGGGAATAAGCTTCTTGCTATCCACCCTGTCTCTCCCCTCATGATTTTGTAGACCTCAATCAGGTACCCCCAATCTCCATCTTTCTCATGAAAATAATCCTAATCTACTCAACCTCTCTTCATAGCTAGCACCCTCCATACCAGGCAACATCCTGGTGAACCTCCGCTGCACCCTGCCCAAAGCGTCCACGTCCTTTTGGTAACGTACACAGTACTCTAAATGTGGCTGAACCAAAGTCTTATACAACAGTACATGACCTGCCAACTCTTGTACTCAATACCCCGTCCGATGAAGGAAAGCATGCCGTATGCCTTCTTGACCACCCTCTTCACCTGGCTTGCCACCTCCAGGGAACAATGGACCTGAACACCCAGGTCTCTCTGTTCATCAATTTTCCCTAGGACTTTACCATTTACTGTATAGTTCGCCCTTGAATTCGATCTTCCAAAATGCATCACCTCACATTTGCCCGGATCGAACTCCAGCTGCCATTTATCTGCCACACTCTGCAGTCTATCTATATTCTGCTGTAATCTCTGACAGTCCCCCTCACTATCTGCTGCTCCACCAATCTTAGTGTCATCTGCAAACTTGCTGATCAGACCACCTACACCTTCCTCCAAATCATTTACGTATATCACAAACAACAGTGGTCCCAGCACAGAACCTTGTGGAACACCACTGGTCACAGGTCTCCAATTTGAGAAACTCCTTACTACCACTACTCTCTGTCTCCTGTTGCCGAGCCCATTTTTTTTTTATCCATCGAGCGAGCACACCCTGGACCCCATGCGACTTCACTTTCTCCATCAGCCTGCCATGGGGAACCTTATCAAACACCTTACTGAAGCCCATGTAAATGACATCTACAGCCTTTCCCTTTCAATCAACTTTGTCACGTCGTCAAAGAATTCTATTAAGTTGGTTAGACATGACCTTCCCTGCACAAAACCATGTTGCCTATCACTGATAAGCTGATTTGCTTCCAAATGGGAACAGATCCTATCCCTCAGTATCTTCTCCAGTAGCTTCCCGACCACTGACGTCAGGCTCACTGGTCAATAATTACCTGGGTTATCCTTGCTAACCTTCTTAAACAAGGCGACAACATGAGCAAGTCTCCAGTCCTCCGGGACCTCACCCGTGTCTAAGGATGCTGCAAAGATATCTGTTAAGGCCCCGGCTATTTCCTGTCTCGCTTCCCTCAATAACCTGGTATAGATCCCCACCTTAATGCCTTTTTGGAGACCCAACACTTCATCCTTCCTTGTGTCAACTTGACCTGGAGTAAGCAAACATCTATCCCTCACATCACCATCTGTCATGTCCCTCCCCTTGATGAATACCGATGCAAAGTATTTGTTAAGAATGTCAAGATAATACAATGTGAGGCTGGATGAACACAGCAGGCCTAGCAGCATCTCAGGAGCTTTTGTGCTCCTGAGATGCTGCTTGGCCTGCTGTGTTCATCCAGCCTCACATTGTATCATCTTGGAATTCTCCAGCATCTGCAGTTCCCATTATCTCTGTTAAGAATGTCACCCATTTTCTCTGACTCAGTGCATAACGTTGCTTCTTTGTCCTTAAGTGGGCCAATCCTTCCTCTAGTTACCCTCTTGCTCTTTATATATGAATAAAAGGCTTTGGGATTTTCCTTAACCATGTTTGCCAGCAATATCTCATGTCTTCTCTTAGCCCTCTTCATCCCTCGTTTCAGATGCGCTCGAAATTCCCCGTGTTCTTCCAAAGATTCATCTCTCTTCAGTCGCCTGGACCTAATCTATGCTTCCTTTTTCCTCTTGGCTAGTCTCACAATTTCATCTGTCACCCATGGTTCCCTCATCTTGCCTTTTCTGTTCCTCATTTTCACAGGAACATGTCCTGCACGCTAATCAAACTCTCTTTCAAAGCCTCCCACATATCAAATGTGGATTTACCTTCAAACAGTTTCTCCCAATCTAAATTCCCCAGATGCTGCCAAATCTTGGTATAGTTGGCCTTCCCCCAGTTTAGAACTCTTCCTTTAGGACCACTGCCATCCTTGTCGATGAGTATTGTAAAACTTAGGGAATTGTGGTCGCTATTTCCAAAGTCACTCCCTGCTGTAATTTCAACCATCTGGCTGGGTTCATTCCCCAGCACCAGGTCCAGTATGGCCCCTTCCCGAGTTGAACTACATACACACTGCTCTTGAAAACCCTCCTGGACACACCTTACAAATCCTGCTCCATCTTGACCCCTAACACTAAGTGAATCCCAGTCAATGTTGGGAAAATTAAAATCTCCCATCACCACCACCCTGTTTCTCCTACACCTTTCCATTATCTGTTTACATATTTGTACCTCTATCTCACGCTCGCTGTTGGGAGGCCTGTAGTACAGCCCCAGCATTGTTACTGCATCCTTCCTATTTCTGAGTTCTACCCATATTGCCTCAATGCTTGAGCCCTCCATGGGGCCCTCCTTCAGTACAGCTGTGATATCGTCTTCGACCAGTATTGCAACTGACATTAAAAAGTAGCAGTAGATCACTGGAAAAGGAGGCTGAAGAATCAGTATGAGGAATGAAGAAATGGAAGAGGAACTGAACAGGTACTTTGTATCAGTCTTCATGGTGGAAAACACCCATCGCATACTAGAACTTTGAGAGTTAGGGGCAGTGGTGAATTTCATAGCCATAACTAAGGAAAAGGTGCTCGGGAAGCAGAAAAGTCTGAAGGTGGACCAATCACCCCTGGACCAGATGGACTGTACTGCAGAGTTCTGAAGGAGATAGCTGAGGAAATTGTTGAGGCATTAGTGGTGATCTTTCAGGAATCACTGGAGATAGGGAGGATCTCAGGGATTTGGAAAATGGCTAAAGCAACACCCCTGTTTATGAAAAGAGAGAGGCAGAAGAAGGGAAATTATAGGCCAGTTATCCTGACCTCAATCATTGGTAAGATTTTAGAGTCCATTATTAAGGATGAGATTGCAGAGACCTTGGAAGTACATGACAAAATCGGGCTGAATCAGCACAGCTTCATCGAGGGGAAGTTATACTTGACAAATCTGTTCGAATTCTTTGAGTAGAAAGTGAGCAAGTTAGACAAAAGGAAGCCAGTGAATGTGATTTGTTTGGATTTCCAGAACGCTGTTGAGAAGGTACCAAATAAGATGAGAGCCCATAGTGTTTTAGCAAGGTACTGCCATAGATAGAGCATTGGCTGACTGTCAGAAGGCAGAGAGTGTAGATAAAGGGGTCTTTTACAGGATGGCAGCTGGTGACTAGTGGAGTCCTGCAGGGATCAGTGTTGGGACCACAACAGTTCACGTAATACCTTAATGATATGTACGAAGCAACTGAGACATTGTTGCTGAGTTTACAGTCGACACAGTGACAGATGGAGGGACAGAAAGCAGTGAGGAAGTTGAAGAAGGACTTGCATAGGCTCGGAGACTGGGCAAAGAAGTGGCAGACAGAGACTGTGTGGGACACTGTGAGGTTATGTGCTTTGGTAGGAAAAATGGAGGCGTAGATTATTTTCTAAATGAGAACGGGCATTTGAGGTCTGAAGCACAACTGTCCCTCGTTGCCCTTGAGAAGGTAGCAGTTAGTTTTCTTCTTGAACTGCTGAAAGTACATTTGCTGTTGGTAGATACAGTGTCATAAGGGAGGGAATTTTGGATTTTGACCCAGCATGTTATCAGCTGAGCCTGAACATTGTCCAGTTCACTCTGCACAAAATAACCCTTTTTACCCCTGGAATTAACATCATGAACGTTCTGAGAACTGCTGTTGTAAGCATATCCTCGCTTAATAGACCAAAACTGTACACTGTGCTCCTTGAGTGGCGTCACCAATGTCTTGTGTGGAAAGATTTTCACTCCTTCCCTCCTTGAAATAAAGATTTGCGCCTCACGTGCCTTCTAAAATACATGCTGTGCATAGAAGCTAAATTTTTGTGCTTCATGTACGCCTTTTGGAAATCCAAATTAACGACATCTGCTAATTTCGCTTCAACGACCCGGTTTGTTGAAGAATTAGAATTCCTTGAAGCAGAAACTCAAATGGATTCACCATATTTTTAAATTTATCCTTTTCACTTAACTTATCAAATCTGCCTGAATATGATCTAAATGGTTTGCTGCTGCCTTCTCAATAATAAATTCTAGCAATTTCCCAATGACAAACTTTAGACGAAGTAAATTCGTACTTCGCTGCATTCTGCTGGGATCTTTCCACAATCTAGAAAAGATTACAGCCAATACATCCATTTGGGCAGCACGGTGACTCAGTGGTTAGCTCTTCAGCCTCACAGCGCCGGGGCCCGGGTTCGACTCCAGCCTTGGGTAACTGTCTGTGCGGAGTTTGCACATTCTCCCTGTGTCTGCATGGGTTTGCTCCATGTGCTCCAATTTCCTCCCGCAGTCCAAAGATGTGCAGGCTAGGTGGATCGGCCATGCTGAATTGCCCATCGTGTTCAGTGGTGTTTGGGTTATAGGGGTGGGGTGGGATGCTGCAAGGGGCGATGTGGACTTGTTGGGCTGACGGACCTGTTTCCACACTGTAGGGAACCTAATTTAATCTCATCTCTGCAGTCAACTCTTATAATCCTCCATGTTATCATCTAATTTAGTCTGAAGGGATGCCTGAGAACTAACGAAGTGAGGGAACAGGTTTTAGGTCTGTATTAATTGAGGATGAATTGAGTGTGAGTTGGTTGTATAAATATGGGAGCTAGTAATTAGGGGTTGAAGTTTATGGAGCATTATTAAAAGAAATAAAGCTCTGATGGTATGATGTGGGGTTGGACTCTTTGCATACCTGGGATCCAAGTCTTTAGGTCCAGGGAACCTGTTAACTTCGTCTTCTCAGTTTTCCTCAATGTTTCCTTGAGGATTTCCTTCTCCCTTTCGCTCCCTACTTTTCGCCCATTGATATTTTTTGTATGTTTTCTACTGTGAAATCAGATGGAAAATATTGGTTCAAAGCTTGTGCCATTCCCCTCATTTCCCATCATGAATTCCCCAGTCTCACCCTCTCATGAGCCATTATTCACTGTCTTCACTCTTTTCCTTTTGATACACTTGTGGAAGCCTTTACTGTATTTATATTAATGTCTCCCTCATTATTACTTTGGTCATCTTTTGTTCACATCTGAAATATTTCCAGTTCCACAATTTTCCAATCTTTCTTTCAATTTATACTATCTTTAACTTTCTTAGATAGCAACAGATGGCACCATGGTGCATTCTAGCTGTACATCCTTTCATTCTAAATTGACAATATTTTTGTTCAGAGTTATGAAATATCCCCTGAAACATCTGCCATTGTTTCTCTATGGTCTTACCTTTTAAACTATTTTCCCAGTTCAACTCTGCCTTTATACTCCTGAATTATCTTCAATGAAAGTTTAAGATATTAAACAGTTTCAGACCGAATTCTCAACCTCGTCCTTGATGTAAAATTCTACCACATCCTGATCATTCTTACCCAGAGAATCCTAGACTATTGATGAGTTGTATCTCAAAACATACTATCAGGTCTAAAATATCTTAATCCCTGCTTGGTTCCAGTGGTACAGTTTTAAGACTCCAAATGCATTCTGTGAATATATCCTGAGGGGTAGATAACGCTCTTAACATCAAGGTGCCATTCAACCAAATATGACATCAAGGAGCCGTCGCAAAGCTGCAGTCAGTAAGAATCAGGTGAAAAACCCTCTGCTGGCTGGAACCTTACCATAAAGCAAGTGGTTGTGGTTGTTGGAAGTCAGTTGCCCCAACTCCAAAGCATCACTGCGGGGGTTACGTAAATTTGTGCCCTGAGCTCAACCATCTTCAACTATTTGATCAAATGCCATCCCTCCGTCAGAAGGTCGTACGTGGGGATGTTCTCAGTTGATTGTGCAATGTTCAGCACCACTCATAGCTCCTCAGATGCTGAAGTAGTCCATGTCCACGGAACATAACTAGTTTTGAGCTGAAGAGAAGCAAGTGGTAGTTGTGCTGTGCAAGTTACAGGCAATGAACGTCACCATTAAGGAGAATCTAACCATTGCCCCATGACTTCCACTCCTTTACTGCCAATATTCTGAGGCTTATCAGGTTTCCAGAAACTGAATTGGACCAAACTTATAATTATTGTGACGACAAGAGCAGGTCAGAGGTTAAGAATTCTGCAGTGAATAATGAGCCCCCTGTCTACACAAAGCCTGTCCACCATCTATCAAGCCCAAGTCAGGAATGTAATCTCCACTGGTCAGGACTGGTGCAGCTCCGTCAACACTCAGGAAGCTTGAACCATATGGGACAAAGCAGCCTGTTGGATTGGTACCCCACCCACCACCTTCAACATCTGTTCTATCATCACTAATGCATAATTAGTGCCCCATGCAAGTTTCCCTCCAAGCCACACACACTATCCTGACTCGGAACTATATCGCTGTTCATTAATAGTAATTGAGTTAAGATTCTGGAGCTTCTTTCTGAACAGCACTACTCTAAGGACTGCAGTTATTCAAGAAGGCAGCTCACCACCACCTTCTCCAGGGTAATTGGGCTTAGCCAGCAACATCCACATCCCGTGAATAAAAAAGAATCTTCCAGACTACCTGTGCCAATTGAATTCACAGTTTATTGTAACATCTTTCTGACAAGATCCCATTACTTCTTGGTCTATAGCCTCTCTGCTATCCTGGACTGTATCTTCTGTCAGGGGATCTATGAATCTGAAACTGTCACAGCCGTGACTTCTTTCCTTTGCTGCTCCTTATCTCTACCCAAACTGATTCTATATTTTGCCTGGGAGCCAGTTAGCTCAGTTGGCTGGTTTGTAATTCAGAATGATACCAACAGCATGGGATACTACACTGTCTGAAGTTACAATGAAGGAGTCTCCTTCTCAACCTGTCTCCTCATCGGAGGTGTGGTAACCTTCAATTTAAACCACCTCCAGATATCTCTCTTGACTGTGAGAGCAGCCCTGTGGTCCCGCCTGGGACTATAGTGACTTTGAATCTCCAAACCAAGATAATTTCTCACCAATGTATTGATCTCATCTTTGACACAGTGCAGAAAACCAAAAAAATTAAACCCAATGAGATGAATTTTGGATCACTGGATTACATGGCAAAATTGGACAAAAAAATGCACTATTGTTAAAATAATTAGCAGTTCAACCAGAAAGGCCACTAATGTGAACCCTGGATCTGTGTATCATTTGAAATGACTTAATTGTACAGTTCTAGTATTTGGCCACAAGATGGAGAATTCTTCTCAGGTGATGTTGTAGCCAGAAGATAGAAAGATGACAGAAATGTTTGGAGAGATATGGGCCAAGCACAGGCAGGTGGAACTAGTTCAGTTTGGGATTGTGATCAGCATAGACTGGTTGGACCAAAGGATCTGTTTTCATGCTGTCTGACTCTATGAAACTGAAGCTTAATAGTCTGAAACTCACATTCAGACATATCTAACTTTATCATAATCTTACAGAAAGATAGCCGACTTTATCCCTCAGAGTTGCAGACTCTTCAATTTTACATCTTCAAAGACATTTAGCAGGGAGAGCATGGATTATCGAGTGAGTTGAGTCGATTGGTTCATTGTTAATTCTGAACTAAATTTGATTTATTTTACAGTTTTGTGACTAGTTGTGGATGCTACAGGTCATCAGCCTGACGACAGCTCTCTGGTTCCTGGGAAAGTGAACAGCTTGTGGGTGTGAATGATACCGTGGAAGCCTTCAGGCCTCAGAAATGGAAGGTAGAGTCTCTCTTTGTCTCTGCAGTAAATAATACTTGAAACTAAAAGAAAACCAGTTGTTTCGCTCAACACTTGTTGTAAGCTGTTGCTTTTAACCAATAAGCCAAAGACTTTGTAATTTGTGAACTGGTCGCTCTGTGCCTCCTATGAAGCAGTGAAGGAAACACAAAGAAAGATCAGAGAACTGAAGGATTCGGGAAACAAAATTTTTATTTATTCATTCACAGGGTGGGGGCGTTGCTGGTTAAGCCAGTATTTATTGCCCTTCCCTATTTGCCCAGAGGCCAGTTAAGAGTCAACCATGTTGCTGTGGGTCTGAAGTCACGTGTAGGCCAGACCAGGTAAGGAAAGCAGTTTCCTTCCCTAAATGACATTTGTGAACCAGACGGCTTTTTCCGACAATCAACGATGGATTCGTGGTCATTGTTTAGACTCTTAATTCCAGATTTTTAAATTACATTCAAATTCCCCCGTCTGTCACGGCAGGATATGAATCCAGGTGCCCAGAATATTACTCGGGTCTTTGGCTACACAGTCCAAGGCCCTCCTTGGCCCCATTCCTCCTTATATTGGTCAATCCCTCCAAATCTAAAACTCTCTGTGATTCTTTCATTCCTTCAAATCTGGCTTCTTCCACATCCTTAATTTCATAGAATATAACATCGAACATTACAGCACAGTAGAGGCCCTTCGGCCCTTGATGTTGTGCCGACCAGCCAGACCAATCTGAAGCCCATCTAACCTACACTATTCCATATGCTTGTCCAATGACGTCTTAAATGTACTTAACTTTGCTTTGTCTTCACTGTTCCAGCAGTTTTAGCTTCAGGTTCCTACTGCCTTACCATTGTAATTCCCTCACAAACCTCTCTCTGAATCTCCACGATCTGTTTCTGCTCACTTAAAGTGCTCACCTTTTGGTCACTTGTCCTAATATATCACGATGTAGCTCAATGTAAAAAATTACCCAATGACTTCTCGTGAAGCAACTTGGGACTCTAAAAACACTACATATTAACAAGTTATTCTTGAGTGATAATGGGAACTGCAGATGCTGGAGAATCCAAGATAATAAAATGTGAGGCTGGATGAACACAGCAGGCCCAGCAGCATCTCAGGAGGGTCTAGGCCCGAAACATCAGCTTTTGTGCTCCTGAGATGCTGCTGGGCCTGCTGTGTTCATCCAGCCTCACATTTTATTAACAAGTTATTCTTGTTGTATTTAACAGCATTTACATCCAGTATGGACTGGCTTTATTGAAGTTCTTGTCTCCCGTCCCATATTAAAATAGAATGTTCATGTGTTAAAACACTTCCAGATGGAAACCATTGTGTTAATTATATGCAGCATCAATCTGAGAAAAAATTGACTTATTTTGATCAGGTAACATTCTGTGAAATATGTGCCCATTGTAAAGGAGTGTGTTATGATCCCGTGACCCTGTCACACATGCAACACAAATTTAATTGGCTCCATGATTCTTGTGTGTTTCACCTTATTGCTTGATGACCTAGCCATTCATTTTAATCAATGCATCAATGTGGCTTCTAGTAGTCAGAACCTTTTGTATTTAAGTTAATTTGAGCTTGCCTCTACTTTTACTTTTATCATGGTTTTAGCCTGAGACAAAAAGATGAAAAAATGACAATTCTTGCATTTATTTGGCATATTTCATTATTTTGGGATGTGTTACAACCTAAGAGACACTTCTGAAGTGTAGGTGCGGTTGTGATGGAGGAAATGTAGGTTGACAGGGCTGCACACAGCAAGATCCCAGTAATAGCAAGGATACCAGGAAAAACTTGACAACAGCAGCCATGGGATCCTTTATGCCAAGCATCATCATACAGAAGTGCTGAGAAAATGGGGAGGCGGCAATGCGAAGACAGTCTTACTGTCTGAGGAGTTCCGAGGACAAGGGCAATGTACTGAGGTCGTTGGTTCAAACCCTGCCATGGCAGTAACTGAAATGGAATTAGTGGCAACCACGTTGAATGTTGTGAAAACTCATTTGGTTCACTCGTACCCTTTAATTGCTATTCTTAGCTGGTCACTTGCCCCCTGCTTGTGACTTGATACCCACAGCGATGGGTGCCTGCTCTCTGGGATGGCTTAGCAAGGCACCCAGTTACATCAAAATTTGACAAAACCTAAAGAAAAGAATAGACCACTGTATGGTCAAAACAACGAACCCTGGACTGTTTCTGGGTCTCCCTATCTGGATCAAAACCATTCTGCCTATACTTGCAGAGGGCCGAGCAGGACTTGATTTGTTCTTTCAACACGTCAGAGCAAAGCATTAATGTCTATGATTGGTACTGAGGTAAAATGGGGCTGGTTTTCTGGCAGTTCCTTGAAAATAGAACGGCACAAAATTTCAGTCCCTTGTCCAACTCAAGATAGCTACTGTACTTAACCCCTTAGAAGTGTAAGTTTTGTAATTGATACCACAGAATCCCTGCAGTACTGATAGAGGCTATTCAGCCCATCAGGTCAGCACCAACTCTTTGCAGAGTATCGCACCTGCCTTATCCCTGTAACCCAGCATTTACGAAGCCTGCTCATCTCTGGACACGACAGACAATTTGGCCCCCACACCTCAGGAAGGACATACTAGCCCTGGAGCGTGTCCAGCGGAGATTCACACGGATCATCCCTGGAATGGTAGGTTTAACATATGGTGAACGGCTAAGGATCCTGGGATTGTGCTCATTAGAGTTTAGAAGGTTGAGGGGAGATCTGATAGAAACTTACAAGATAATGTGTGGTTTAGAAGGGGTGGACGCTAGGAAGTTGTTTCCGTTAGGTGGGGAGACTAGGACCGGTGGGCACAGCCTTAAAACTAGAGGGGGTAAATTTAAAACTGAAATGAGACGACATTTCTTCAGCCAGAGAGTGGTGGGCTTGTGGAATTCATTGCCACGGAGTGCAGTGGAGGCCGGGACGTTGGATGCCTTCAAGGCAGAGATCAACAAATTCTTGATCTCAGAAGGAATCAAGGGCTACAGGGAAAGTGCAGGGAAGTGGAGTTGAAATGCCCATCAGCCATGATTTAAATGGCGGAGTGGACTTGATGGGTCGAATGGCCTTACTTCCACTCCTATGTCTTATGGTCTTACGGTCTTAATTTACCATGGCCAATCCACCCGACCTGCACATCTTTGGACTGTGGGAGGAAGCTGGGGCACCTAGAGGAAGCCCACGCAGACAAAGGGCAGAATGTGCAAACTCCACACAGACATTTGCCAGAGGTTAGAATTGAACTGGGTCCCTGGTGCTGTGAGGCAGCAGTGCGAACCACTGAGCCACTGTGCCATATGAATAGTGATGTCAAACAGATAGCCGCATTTGTCTAAAATTGGAGTCTGTGGCTGGTGGACACACTGGGAACTGAGTTAGGATCCAATGAGCCAGTGCTCCTTAAACATCTTGCCACTGTGACCCATTTTGAGGCCTAAAACATCTTGCATCCCCTCTGTGAGGCATGTATGGGTGCGGGGTCATTGGGGGAAGTTGTGAGTTGTTGGGTGGCCTGTGAGAACAGGAAACTGTTAGAATAGGCACACAGTTGATAGAACATGGTCAGAACTTTGTGAATATCATTCCTACCTCAGAACCTGTAGCCTCAACATTTCAGATCATTTTGGGAAAGATCACATGGAGTGCTGCGCTAAAGCTGCAGCACTGAGTTTCTGCCACTAGTTGTCCTCAGTGAGCAACGGGAAGTCAGAAATCTTTTACAATGATGGAAGCCAATGAACATGTTCCAATGTCTTCCATAGAGCCAGCCAGTTTCGAAGGAAAAAAAAAATGCCTAGCCCTCAGAAATCTTTCAAAGTAACTCTTAGAGTAGATCATCTTACAGTACAATGACAATTCGTAGACAAAGCTGGTGGCTACCCATGCACAGAAAGATCCCACAAATAGGGAATGGAGTGATTTAACATTTACATAGATTTTTACAGCATAGAAACTAACTATTCAGCTGATGTGGTCCATTTTGGTGCATTTGGTTGATGCTTATTTCAGATGGGGAGGATAGGATGCTAGTTGAAAAAGAACAGTGGTGAAAACCACCAAATATATGCAATTAGATTATTCATTGGTCCACATAAAGTAAACCATTGCTGCTGTAATTCTGATTCGGAATTACTTGGCACGGCATTGGCAGTCTCAGAATCTCTAAAACAATAGTTCACGTGATGGATAATGTCATACATTTTCAGTATGGAACCAATTCCCTACTATCAACCCATATTCTACCTGACCTAGGAGTGCTTGATATTGGTACAAGATGCAAGGTCTGGAAAGCCTTTCCTTTTCTCAGCTGAGACATCCTGGCATATAGAAAACATGATAATTTCTGGGAAATGTTGCCAAGTACGCTGTCAATTTGAAACTTCCCTCCTGAAGAAATACTTCTTAAGCAACACTTATGCAAGTTTGCTATTAGTTTTAATTGTTCTATTCAGAAATAAGCTTCATGCTGGCAGAAAGGCTATTTCATTTTAAAGGGTGACTTCTCTTGCAGCCATATTTGCTGACAACAACATCATTGTCCTTGACTTCAGATCAACCACAACTTCACTTTTGTTGGAATTTCCTAGAATCATAGAATCCCTACAAGAAACTGCCGAGTGAATCTGCACCGACTTTCCAAAGAGCATCCCACCCAATTCATCCTATCCCTAATACCCTGCATTTCCCATGGCTAGCCCACACACCCCTGGACACTATGGGCAATGTAGAATAGCCAGTCCACCTAACCTGCACATCTTGTGGAAGGAAATTGGAGCACCTGGAGGAAATCCACACAGACATTTCATTTCAAATAAAGCAGCATTATATTTTTAAATAAACAAAAATGTACCTACTGCAGGGTTTGGGATGACACTCTAATACGTGACAACTCCCACGAACTAAAGTTGCCTGAAAAAAAATCGTCTGTCCATGTTTGCCATTGTTCCTTTAAGAGGTGAGTCCACTCTTCTCTGGCAGGCGATTAAAATTCTGTCTCTTTTTATAATGAAGGAGCTTTTTATCACTCTCTTTCTCCCCAGCACTCGATTGGAAAAGAGCTCTCTACAGCTAATTGACTTGAGGAGTTGTTGATAAGAATGGTCATATTTGCGACTGCAGTCACTTAATCTAATTACAAATTGAAGCTTCTCCTTTCATGACAAATAAGATGTGCAGCTCTCCCTCTTTCTCCCCCCGTCCCCCCACCTTTCTAAACACCACTCTTTTCTTCCGGCTTTTAAATGCCAAGAATAATTATAGTTTTGCAGACGTAGCGGGGAGGACAGATTTGGGAAGAAACATAGAATTATGTGTACCCAACCTTGGAGCCTGATGTTTTTCGACTCGGCTCACTCGTGACCTTAAACAGATGTATGAATAAATGCTCTCTGATGAAACGTCAGCTTTTGTGCTCCTGAGATGCTGCTTGGCCTGCTGTGTTCATCCAGCCTCACATTTTATTATCTTGGATTCTCCAGCATCTGCAGTTCCCATTATCACTATGAATAAATGCTGATCTCCCACCTCAGTAGTTCTTTTAAAGAGTGTTGCAGAATTGGTGTTTTGTAGTAATGGGGATAATTTTAACAGCCAGGTTTGACTGATGGTCTGCAAACAAATTCTTGCACTTGAAAGGACACCATCTGTTGGAAATTAAATACTTTGCCGTGGTGCCTATAAGCTCTACCAGCCTGTTAAAGACTTTGTGGGATACTGGAGTGCAACACTGCTTTTGTATAATGGCTGTGCCTACACTGCACTGCTAGATGCATATTGACTAAAAAACCTCAAATCATGGCTAACTTGCTGCCTTTCCTTGTCTGACATATGAACTGGTGTAGGCCAATCAGCTTTTCTGTTTGTTATTACAGAGATTCCAGCGCAGACAGGCAGTGTACCTTTAAAACAGTTACTTGACATCATGTGTAACACTCTTGCATAAAGATACCCACCTCACCTTCAGTCAAGCTCTCAGACAATTAGGTCAGTCTGGCATGTTCAGTCAGCTACATGCATGTAATTTGTAGTAACATCAATAAGCACTGAAACCAGACTATGAGTACGAGATGCTATAGCAGTGTAAATAGTTAGTGTTGTCAATGAACTTCAAGACATCTGTCTCAAGGAGTACCCAGTCTTTGTGGTATATGTTATGTGAGCTAACATATAGGACAGCACTCAGACCATATCATATCTAGAAGACACATCATTCTAAAGCTGGTGCTATTATGCAGTTAGATTAAGGTTGATTGGCCTTAAATCCCAAGGCAGCAGATGGTGAAATTTTAATTCAATAAATCCTGGAGATAAAAAAGAGACTAATGGCAGCAATCAAATTATTGCTAATTGTCATGAAAATTCAGCTGGTTTGCCAGTGTCCTTTAGGATACGACATCTGCTGTCTTTACCTGGACTGGCTTACATGTGACTCCAGACCCATTGCAATATGGTTCACTCTTGACTGCCCCCTGAAATGGCTCGGCAAGCCAGTCAAACTACTACAAAGCCCGTACAAAGGGACTGAAGTAGATTGACTGGTCAGCGTCAAACCAATGGTAAACCTAACCCCCCCTGACGCTGCAAAGCCTTCCTTATTAACATCTGCACCAAAATAGGGAGAGCTGTTCCACAAACGAGGCAATCAACAACCTGTCATTCTCATGCTCACTGAGTCATAGCGGACAGACAATAACCCAGACACCACCATTACCACCCTGGGTGTGCCCGGTCCAACAGGACAGACCTGACAGAGATGGTAGCACAGAAACTACAGCCAAGAAGCAATTACCCTGCGAGTCCCTGGTTTTGATTCTAGCCCATATGAAGTCTGATGGCGTCAAATCAAACATGAGCAAGGAACATCCCACTGATTACTACCTACAACCACTCCTCACCCTTTCTCCACAGCTGCTCCATGTTGAACATCACTTGGAGGTGGCATCGAGGGTGTTAAAGGCACACAGGGCTCTCTGGGTGAGGGACTTCACTACTATCTCTGCTCTGGACTGTTTCATTAAGTACCCTACTGATCGAATTGGTCAAGTCTGAAAGGACGAGCCTGCTTGACTGGATCTGCGGCAGGTGCTGAAAGAACCAACAAGAGGGAAAAATCGATTTGATCTTGTTCTCACCAAGAGGTGTCTGTCCCTGATTGTATTGGTGAGAGAGACCACTGCACAGTCTTTGCGGAGACAAAGTCTTGTTTTGGCTTTGAGTGTACCCTCCATTTTGTCATGTGGCACTAACACCATGGTAGATGGGACAGGCTTCAAACACATCTAGCAGCTCAAGACTGGGCATTCCAAAAGGGCATCAGCTTAAGACTGGGCATTCAGAAGGGGCATCAACAGCAGCGGAATTTTACTCTTACATAATCACATCCAGACATATCCCCCACTCTACCCTTACCATCAAACTAGGGCAACAACCCTTCTTCCGTGAAAAGGGCAGGAGGACATGCTAGAAGCAATGCCAGACATACCTAAAAATGAGGTGTCAACCTGGTGAAGCCATGACATGGGACTACTTGCATGCCATTCAGTGATAGACAGAGCTAAGGTCAGCCCAGAAACAAATCAGCTCTAAGCCCTGCTTTCCCAGCACATCCAAACAGCTAACAGCAAACTGGGGCCACTGTCTTGATTAGTATAACCCCGACAATACTTGAGCAGTGTGACTCCAGCCCAGCTAAAACAACCCACTTGATTGGTACCCCATCCACCAACTTCAACAGTCATGCCCTCCAACCACAGGATGGACAGTGACAGCTACCATGTGGAAAAAGCAGTGAAATACTCTCTATAGCTCCTTTGACAGTACCTTCCAAATCTGCGACCTCTCCCAGCTCGAAGGATTGGGCCAGTAGATACATAGGATCACCACCACCTGCAGGTTCCCCTCCGAGTCACACATGATCCTGACTCAGAAATATTTATCATTATTCCTTCACTGTCAACTGGGGCAAAATCCTGGAAATTCCTTTCATGTGGTGTTTCTACATTTCAGAACATGCAATGATTCAAAAAATGCTTCTCACTACCTTCGCTGGTAGTCAAAGGTGATTATCGATGAACAATCAATGTTAATGTAGCCAGAGATTCCCAGGTCCCGTGAATGAATTTAAAAAAAAATAGATTTCCTAACTTGATTCTGTATTCCTTACTACCCTTACCTCAATAAATAAACTCAGATTTGAGATTTTCAGTTGATCCTCACATTTAACAGCTTTTTGAGGGGGTTTGAGTTGGTGGGGGTGAGGTCCCAATTTCAGGATTCAACTCTGCAGTGGGTGAAGAAATGCTTTCTGACATCAGCCTGAACAGCCTAGCTCTAAGTTTAACATTATATTCCCTTATTTCAGACTGTATGACCAGAAAAAAATAGTTTCTCTTCATATACCTCATCAAATCATTTTAAGCAGATCAATTTGTAAACTCCCTAATCTTCTAAATTTGGGAATTAAGCCAAGTTTTTGCAGCCTGCCCCACACTTTAACTCTTGTAGCCCCAATGTCATTGTGCAGACAAAAACATCCCAAATACCCTCTGATAATCTGGAATTGTTAAGCAAAGCTGAGAGAAAAATATTGACCTACACTGTATTCATACTTGGGCACTGCTACTGAATTTCTTGAAATAATACCATGAAATATTCAATCCAATGTTGAGGTTGAAATTGACTGATTCCTGGGATGACAGGATTGTTGTATGAAGAGAGTCAAGATCAATTTGAACTGTATTCAGTGCTGTTCAGCAGATTGGGGGTGGGTGGGGGGGGCGGGGAAGGGGTGCATCCGAAACACCTGTAAAATTCTAACTGGGATAGGCAGAGTAAACCCAAGAAAGGATATTTCTGAGGAGTGGGGAGTTCAGAACCAGGAATGATAATGTAAAGATATGGGTAGGCCATTTAGGACTTAGATGAGGAGAGATTCCTTCACGCAGAGAGTGGTGAGCCTGTGGAATTCACTGCCAAAGAAATCAGCTGGGGCCAATACATTGAATATTTTCAAGAAGGAGACAAGCATAGTTCCTGCAGTGAAAGGGATGAAACAGTATAGTTAAAAGAGGGAACAGGGTACTTGAGTTGGATGACCAGCACGATCATAATGGCAGAGCTGGCTCAAAGGGCTGAATGGCCTACTCCTATTCCTATTTTTTTGTGTTTCTATCCAGAAAGGGTATGATAGAACAAAAACAAAGATGCTGGAAAAGCTCAGCAGGTCTGGCAGCATCTGCAAAGGGAAAAACAGAGTTAATGTTTCGGGTCCAGTGACCATTCCTCAGAACTCTTCAGGTTTTTTTTAATATGGGAGTATGATAGAATTGGTTTTTGCCAGCTCAGTCTCATCATGGCCTTCTCAATGTTTCATCGTATAGGATATATTTCCTGACTCCTGTGTAGAATTATGTTGAATTTACAGCACAGAAACAGGCCATTCTGCTCAACTGGGGTAAGCTGCTATTTATACTTCGTATGAGTCCTCATACCTTCCTCATCTTCACTTTATCAGCACGTCCTTCTGCTCCTTTTTTATTCATGTACTTGTCTAACTTCCATTGTAAGCCCACCATTGTTAGTCACCATCATCAGCTATCCCTGCATTTGAGGATGATGTCTACTCAGGATTGCAAATTTCTGCTGTGGGTCTTCACGTGGCTGAACTGTAATCAACATGGCTTAGAGTAGGATTTCCAACCTTCTTGGATTTCTCTGGAATTCCTTGAGGATTGAAGATTGTGAGAGAAAAATCCAGGGACATTGAAAATGGTGTTTCTTTAAATACTTCAATTTCTTAATTAAACAAATTTTGGAAATAGAGGAAAACAGTCCAGTACTTGGACATCTTGTGTGATTATAGTCCAAGAATATGTTCAGTGGCAATTCCGGTTGACAGTCATGCGGTAAAAGATCTTTATCTTGGTAAAAGAAATTTCAATGTTTTGCAATGTGTTTTTGTAAAAAAATAACTCATGGGATGTTGGTGACAAAGTCGACATTTGCTGATCATTGTTTATTGAACTTGCGAAAGGGGCTGCCTTGCTGAATTGCTGGCAGTTTGCGCAGTGAAAGTGCTCTCAGTGATGCTGATAGATGGGGTGGTTTCCGAACTCATTGCAAAACATGCATTTACAATGCAATTTCTACACATGGAGCTCTGAAACCAGCTGGAACTCACTGATGTCAGGCCCAGCGAGCTCAGGACCCTCAATGTCAGTTTCATCCTATTGTAGCTCAAGGAGCGTGTAACCTTGAAATCAGAGCTAGGCTGTTCCAGATGTACTTCTTGAACAAAGGTTGCTGAAAGCATTGGAAAGCTCTTCCCCTCAAAACCTATCGAGGTGGGAGATCAATCCTTTTTGTCTGTTTGAGTTTGGAATGCATATTTATTGTTCATCCCTATCTGCGCTTGAGAAAAAGGTCATGAACTGCCTTCTTGAACGTCTGCTTTTGATGTGGTGTAGGACATCACAGTGTTGTCAGGGAGGGAGTTTGAAGGATCTGACTCAGCAGCAAAGAAGCAGCGATATAGTTCCAAGTACGTATAGTGAGTGATTTTAAGGTGGTGCTCCCATGAGTCAGTTCTCCTTGTTTATCTAAATAGTAGTGATCACCAGTTTGGAAGGTGATTGAGATTTTATAAGAGTCTTATTGAAGCAAGTTGGGCTTTTGGAGTTAAGTCAGAGAACAGTCATGATGTAATTGAACAGTGGAAGAAGTTCAAGGACTGAATGACCTCCTGTTCTTATTTTCTGGAAGACAAAACAGAGCACGTGCACACACAACTCAACTTTCCTGCATATGACTGACCGCCTCAGTCAAAAGGTTGAAAATTAAGTGTGAAGTAAAAGTGCCATTATAATTCACACAAAACCAAAGCAATCAATTTGTATGATTAAGCACCAACTTCCCTGTTTGAGTGCAATTGTTCTTTCTCTTCATTGTTGAACTTTGATTGCATTTTTAAATTTTTTAAAATGACCTTTGGTTTGCTTTGTTCTTTAACTAAATGAGACATTAGATTTTCATCCCAAGTACAGAAAAACCTCATGCATAGATTCTTATGTGGCCTATTTTCAACCAGCTATTGTTTCAAATCTGGCCTTGCTACTGTTCCAGGCTGTCAGAAATCTAATGACTTTGATATAGTATTTTATTCAGGAAAGCTGCTGCTGTTTCTAAGACACAAGGAGCCTAAAGGTTTACGGTGACTTAAATAGACCTGGCAACAGCAACACAGCAATGTCACATGCCGACTATCAGTTGTCACCCTTCTATTGACAAGTGTTTTTGTTTCCCATTGTAATTAGTTCCGTTCAATGCAATGTGTTTTCCTAGCTAGCTCAATGACGAGGTGAAGATCTCTGCCCTTAGAGTCCTGGATGATTGTCAAATAAACAGATATTCTGATCTGTCTTTATGAGAGCAGATTTTTCTTTAACTCTTGATTTATTTCTGTTTTGTTAAATCAACAAACTTCTGGTTTGGCAACTTTTTTTGTTTCTCTCCGAGTGTGAATGTTATTGATAAGTGGACCAAAATGATGCTTTCCAGGATTAAGTAAATGCAGTCAAGTGTCTGGATGATCCTAAGGGCTAATCTTTAGGAACCTATCAGCAGAGCTGCTAAAACTGGCACGAACTAACAGATTCTGTACACTTCACATTCACTTGTCATCTGTAATCAAAGTTGCATTTGTATAGTGCCTTTGCCATAGCTACCAAGCCCCAAGGCATGTCAGAGGAGCAGAATCAAACAGGGAGCCATACTGAGTGAAAGAAAGTGTTTGAGAAGTATCTTATAGGAGGAGACAGGGATAAAGAGGTCTCTGGAATGAATTCCAAACCTCAGGTTGGAAATGGCTAAATGCTTGACCAGCAATGGGTCAAAGGAGTAAGGCTTGCACACAAGGCCTGAGTTGTAGGAGATCAGAGATCTGCTTGTTTAAGAGGAGGTTGTAGAAGTAGTGTCCTCATCAACTGACCAAATGCAGCTTTGCAGAATACCACACTGCCTACATGAAAATCTGTTGGATGTACTACTTCTACATATCTAAAGCCAGTAATCAACAGTAACAATGCATTTAGCTGTAGCTGCTCTTGTATGCTAAATGCTGATTTCTAATATGTGCTCATTTATCAGAGTGTGGCTGGAAGATGTTTTGATTTATCTCATGTAAAGTTTGAAGATCAGGTCCTCCTCACTGATAATTCAGTTCGTAGAATCCCCACAGAATGGAAGCAGACAATGCGACCCATTGAGCTCACACTGACCTTCCAAAGAGTATCCCACCCAAACCCAACCCCCTATCACCGTAACCCTGCATTTCCCATGGTTAACCCACCCAGCTTGCGCATCCCTGGGCACTATGGACAATTTAGCATGGCCAATCCACCTAACCTGCACTTGTTTGAACTGTGGAGAAAACCAAAGCACCTGGAGGAAACCTACACAGACAGAGGGAGAACGTGCAAACTGCACGCAGACACTCATCTGCGAACCTGGGTCTCTGGCACTTGAGGCCTAACCACTAAGTCACCATACTGCCCCTTCCGCTGTATATCAGAAACCCAATTTTTCTCCTTTATCTCATTGGTTCTACATTGCTACAGGCCAAGAAGCATTCTCATTTCCTTTGCCATTTTCACAAGTTTCTTCCAGAGAGGTGGAAGGACTGTTCACACACAACAGCCAATGGCCTCAATCCAGTTTTTAGACGGCCCACTGGTCAGTGTTGAATCTTTTCAGAATGCCGTCTTTGCATCTGTATATTCTGTTGGTGCAGAACCAATTTTGACAACAGAAAATGGGGTCTTGTTTGCTTCCAAATGTTTCGTGGCTATTTTGTGCTGGAGAATTGTGATAATAGCTGTATATTTGTCTTGGACTTCACCTCAATCCAAGCTGACCCAAAGCCCTGTTTGAGATTCTGTGAAATTCCAGCACTGACAGATTTAATGCAAAGAACGGCACAGATCCATAACCATCGGCTTAACGGAGCTTTCATCAACTTAAGTTCAGAAGACTATTTTTAACTTCTCTCTAATCTGTCTATATTGCAGTATAATTTTTTTTCTAATGTTTCTACTGTAAAAATGCACTTGTATCCAAACAATGCAACATTGTTTTCCATTACCACTTAATGAATATATGGCAGAGATCCTGAAAGCTTGAAATCACGTCATTGTTATTATATTTTCGTTATATGAGGAATCCGATATTGTGCTCGATTTTTCATCTCCCTTTTGTCGTGATTCTATTCTGTATTGCAAACCATTATCTTCAAACCCAAAACAAACTACGCTTCCTGGCCACAGATTCCTTTTCCTGGCGTCTGTCAGAGGCTGGAGCCTGTTTGCGCACTCGGTGGTGTCATATGTGACTCTGAGATGAGCTTCCAATCACTTATCCACAACGTAGAGTCAGACCTGCCCAATTCCCCCTTTGTAACATCATTTGATTTTGCCCCTCTGCGCTCTTTTCTACCACCAACATCACCTCCAACCCACTCCTTTTTTGTGTCTCTGTTTGATTAAAACCTGTATAATTTTTTTTTAGTCCCCCACCACATCCCAAAACCAGTTCAGTTCGTCCCCTCCCCCCACTGCACGACACAACCAGCCCAGCTCTTCTCCTCCACCCACTGCATCCCAAAACCAGTCCAGCCCGTCTCTGCCTCCCTAAACTTTTGGGATGCAGTGGGTGAAGGGGAAGAGCTGGGCTGGTTGTGTGGTGCAGTGGGGGGAGGGGACGAACTGGGCCCAGTTCGTCCCCTCCACCGACTGCACCACACCCATCCCTTCCTCCCACCCCAAGCCACACCTCCATCTCCTACCTACTTACCTCATCCCACTTCCTTGACCTGTCTGTCTTCCCTGGACTGACCTATCCCCTCCCTACCTCCCCACCTATACTCTCCTCTCCACTTATTTTCTTTTCTCTCCATCTTCGGTGTGCCACCCCCTCTCTCCCTATTTATTCCAGAACCCTCACCCCATCCCCCTCTCTGATGAAGGGTCTAGGCCCAAGCGTCAGCTTTTGTGCTCCTGAGATGCTGCTGGGCCTGCTGTGTTCATCCAGCTTCACACTTTATTATCTTGGATTCTCCAACATCTGCAGTTCCCATTATCACTTTGCTTCACCTGCTGGTCTATTTTAGACATGACTGGCAGAACACTCCAAAGACATGAGCCCCTGGCATTGCCTTCAATGTTCCAAGTGTCTTTCATGGAAACCCGTGGCTCCTTCATGATTGAAAATCAGTTAGTAAGTGGTCTCTCAGTGCATGCTGGAAACAACAGACTGGCATCAGGAAATGACGACAAAAGCTTTTGGTTTGTCGCAAACTCCTAAATAGCATCCTGATATCTGTCAGGCAAGCCACCACGCTAGTCTGCATTTGTTGTATTTTCTGCAGTGAACAACATTTCCACACAAGATGGTTGACATAAGCAGTAGGAACTGCAGATGGTGGAGAATCTGAGATAACAAGGTGTAGAGCTGGATGAACACTGCAGGCCAAGCAGCATCATAGGAGCAGGAGACCTGATGTTTCGGGCCTAGGCCCTTCTTCAGAAATTTCTGAAGAGGGGCCTAGGCCCAAAACTTCAGCTTCCCTGCTCCTATGATGCTGCTTGGCCTGCTGTGTTCATCCAACTCTACACCTTGTTATCTCTGGCTGAGATAGGAACAGGAACTGGACCTCAGCCTGTTACTCAAACTCTTCAAGTGCCTGAAACCACTGCACTGCTTGTAGGATGGAGTAGCAGGGTTGTGTCTGGGCTCTTGCCTGGGGCTCACCCACTCCCATCTGTTTTCTTTCACTTTTTATTCTTTTTATTTCTGCTTTTTTTTCCTGGATTATCTTTTTGGCGTGTGAGTCACCCGGATTGACGTTGCAGTGAGCACGGGCCACGTGAAGACTGGCAGCTGCTTCCTGGCAGTCAGAAACCATGGCAATGGCATCAGGGACGTCCTCACGTGGGGCCAGCAGCTGCTGTGCACGCTTCAAGCTGGCGGCACCGGCAAGACAACACCTTGGGTGAAGGCAGCCAGAGCGAGGCTCTTGGCGAGGTGGTCGCCAGCAGAGCCAGGGACTCCTGGATGTGGTGGGCCTAGAGTGGGAACTCCTGGCATCATCAAGGTGGCAGTGCGGGCAGGCACCGCTGATTGCAGGCCTGGAGCAGGGACCCCTGGTTATTGGCAAGGTGGCGACGGATTGCAATCGGGAATTCCCGTATGTGGGGCGATTATGTGTTGAGCACGGGACTTGGTGACAGTGATGTGAGCCCCGTGGCAAGGCTCCTGAAGAGTGGCGACACCTATGTTGGTGGACCTGGCACAGATGGTGCAAGACGGCGCAAGAGGGCTGGCAGTGCAGATGTCTTTGGTGAGCCAGCTCAGAGTCATCCTGGAGGCAGTGGAACAAAAACTTTCTTTTTACTCTTTTTATTCTCAAACCATCCATAATGGCACTGTATTGCGGAAACAGTTGGAGCTTTTCACTGTATCTTACCGTATTATTCACTGCAAGTGACAATAAATAATTCAATATAATTCACTGCGGGCAGCTAGAGGTGGGCTTTAAATATGGGTATAGCTACCATCACTGAAAACCCACCAATTAATAATGGACCAGGAGCTGTATGAAAATCTATCATGCTAGTACAGCTATAAAATACAAGACACAAACCGTTCAGTGTTGTTTTTTTTCTTCGCCTAATGTCCATCACTTCCATTAAATTCAGCGTTCAGTATAATACTGCAATTGTGCTTTCTGTGTTTGAATTTTCATTTGGAATGTTTTTGCATTTCTCACTGAAATTTCTTCACATGGCGCTTTCATCTTTTGGTGCTCTCTCTCTCTCTCTCTCTCTCTCTCTCTCTCTCTGAGTCTCTCCAGCAGTGTTAGCTGTTGCTTGTCCTTTGAATGCAGAAACTTGGTCATTTCTGCACAAACATGATGAAAAGGTTCTGTGTCTAAGGGGAATTCCATTGATACATCAGCATAGTTTCTGCAAGTTATTATCTCCGACCCTCAGAAGTGAAATTTATGAGATATATTGCCTGGTAGTTCAGGGGTTCAAATCCCACAGCAGGGGACGACATATAGAGTGCTACACTGCCTGAGGTATTGTAATTAAGATGAAACATTAACCCTCAGCTCGATGCAAAAAATCCCACATGTAATCATGGACATTCTTCTTGCTAATCTGGCTGGGATTTATTCCCACAATAAGTATCATGAAAGCAAACAAAAAAAAAACAGATTTTCTAGTCGTTGTCATGTTACTGTGTGTGTGTTCTTATGTTTATTTTTATTCAGTTGTGGGACGTGGGCCATCACTATCTGGGTCAGCATTATTGCCCGTCCTGGTTGCCCTTGGGAAGGTGGTGGTGAGCTGCCTTCTTGAACCACTGCAATCCGCATGCTGTTAGGGAGGGAATTCCAGGCTTTTGACCTAGCAACAGTGGTAAAAAAACAGTGATATATTTCCAAGTCAGGATGCTGAGTGGCTCGGAGGGGAACAGGCATGTGGTGGTGTTCCCATGTATTTGCTGTGCTTGTCCTAGATGGAATTGGTAGTGGATTTGGAAGGTGCTGTCTGAGAGTCTTGGGTGAATTTCTGCAGTGCATCTTGTAGATAGTACAGAGTGCTGCTACTGAGTGTCAGTAGTCGTGGGAAAGGATATGGGACCAATCAAGCATGCTGCTTTGTCCTGGAAGGTGTCAAGTTTCTTGAATGTTGGAGCTGCACCTGTCCAGGCGAGAAGGGTGTATTCCATCATATTCCTGACTTGTGCCTTGTCGACGATGCACAGGCTTGAGGGAGTCAAGAGGTAAATTATTCACCACAGTATTCCTCGCCTCTGATGTGCTCTTGTAGCCAATCTATTTGTGTGCCAAGCCTAGTTGAGTTTCTAGTCAATGGTAACCCCCAGGAGATAATGGGAACTGCAGATGCTGGAGAATCCAAGATAATAAAGTGTGAAGCTGGATGAATACAGCAGGCCGAGCAGCATCTCGGGAGCACAAAAACTGACGTTTCAGGTGTAGACCCTTCATCAGAGAGGGGGATGGGGAGAGGGTTCGGGAATGAATAGGGGGAGAGGGGGAGGCGGACCGAAGATGGAGAGAAAAGAAGATAGGTGGAGAGGAGAGTATAGGTGGGGAGGTAGGGAGGGGATAGGTCAGTCCAGGGAAGACGGACAGGTCAAGGAGGCGGGATGAGGTAGTAGGTAGGAAATGGAGGTGCGGCTTGAGGTAGGAGGAAGGGATGGGTGAGAGGAAGAACAGGCTAGGGAAGCGGAGACTGGCTGGACTGGTTTTGGGTTGCAGTGGGGGGAGGGGATGAGCTGGGCTGGTTTTGGGATGCGGTGGGGGAAGAGGAGATTTTGAAGCTGGTGAAGTCCACATTGATTCCATTGGGCTGCAGGGTTCCCAAGCGGAATATGAGTTGCTGTTACTACAACCTTGGGGTGGCATTATTGTGGCACTGCAGGAGGCCCATGATGGACATGTCATCTAAAGAATGGGAGGGGGAGTTAAATTGGTTCGCGACTGGGAGGTGCAGTTGGTATACTGTATCCATTGTACCCTGTGTGGCTACCTCTACATTGGGGAAACCAAGCGGAGGCTTGGGGACCGCTTTGCAGAACACCACGGCTCGGTTCACAATAAACAACTGCAACTCCCAGTCGCGAACCATTTTAACTCCCCCTCCCGTTCCTCAGACGACATGTCCATCCTGGGCCTCCTGCAATGCCACAATGATACCACCCGAAGGTTGCAGGAACAGCAACTCGTATTCCGCTTGGGAACCCTGAAGCCCAATGGTATCAATGTGGACTTCACCAGCTTCAAAATCTCCCCTTCCCCCACCGCATCCCAAAACCAGCCCAGTTCGTCCCCTCCCCCCACTGCATCACACAACCAGCCCAGCCTGTCTCTGCCTCCCTAACCTGTTCTTCCTCTCACCCATCCCTTCCTCCCACCTCAAGCCGCACCTCCATTTTCTGCCTCTGAACCTCATCCCACCTCCTTGACCTGTCCGTCTTCCCTGGACTGACCTATCACCTCCCTACCTCCCCACCTATACTCTCCTCTCCACCTATATTATTTTCTCTCCATCTTCGGTCCGCCTCCCTCTCTCTCCCTATGTATTCCAGAACCCTCTCCCCATCCCCCTCTCTGATGAAGGTTCCAGGTCCGAAACATCAGCTTTTGTGCTGCTGAGATGCTGCTGGGCCTGCTGTGTTCATCCAGCCCCACATTTTGTTGTCTTCCTTTAGTTTGTTGTTTGATTACGAAATATACATGGTGAAAGGATTACCACATAGCACATTTTGCAGCATACCACATTAGTGGCGCCGATACGGTCATCAATGTAACGGAGGAAGAGATGGGGTTTCGGGCCAGTGCAGGTACGGAAGAGGGATCGTTCCATGTAACCTGCAAAGAGGCAGGCATAGCTTGGGCCCATGTGGATACCCTGGCCACCCACTTTGCCTGTAGGAGGTGGGAGGATTTGAAAGAGAAGTTTTAGTTTTCAAGGACCGCAACTACCCCCCACCCCCCCGCAGTGGTCGAAAACACCCTCGACCGGGTCACCCACATTTCCCACAACTCACCCCTCACACCCGCTCCCCGTAACAACAACCAAAACAGAGTCCTCCTCGCCCTCACGTACCACCCCACCAACCTTCGGATTCAATGCATCATCGCCGACACTTCTGCCATCTGCACTCTGACCCTACCACCGAAGACATTTTTTCCCTCGCCACCCTTAGGTGACTCCCTTATGCGCTCCACACTCCCCTCCAGCACCCCGTACACGCGGCACTTTTCCCTGCAACTGCAGGAAGTGCTTCACCTGTCTCGATACCTCCCCCCTCACCCCCATCCCAGGCGCCAAGAAGAAATTTCCACATCAAGCAGATGTTCACCTGCACATCTGCTAATGTGATATACTGTATTCGCTGTTCCCATTGTAGCCGCCTCTACATCGGGGAAACCAAGCGGAGGCTTCGGGACCTTTGCAAGTCACTAATGCACGAAAGAACTGCACCTACCAGTTGCGAACCGTTTCAACTCTCCCTCCCAATCCTCAGATTACATGTCCATCCTGGGTCTCCTGCAGTGCCACCAGAAGATTGCAGGAGCAGCACCCCATATTCCGCTTGGGAACCCTGCAGCTCAGTGGTATCAATGTGGACTTCACAAGCTTCAAAATCTCCCCTCCTGCTCCCGCAACCCAAAACCAACCCACCTATTCCATCCTGCCACCTCAAGCCCCACCCCCACCTCCTACCTACTAACCTCTTCCCGCCCCCTTGACCTGTTCGTCCTCTCTGGACTGCCCTGTCTGCTCCCTAACTTCCCACCTGCACTCCATCCATGCTTCTTTGACCTGCCTGTCTCCTGTCCACCTATCTTTTCCTTTATCCAACTTCTATCCGCCTCCCGCTCTCTCCCTATTTATTTCAGAACCCCCTCTCCCTCCTCCATTTCTGAAGAAGTGTCTAGGCCTGAAACGTCAGCCTTCCTGTTGCTCTGATGCTGCTTGGCCGACTGTTTTCGTCCAGCTGTACACCTTGTTACCTCAAAGAAAATCTCAGTGGCCCTGACCAGTTTTTCAATTCCTCTCACAAGGGAAGTACCAGAGGGTTGGAGAACAGAATGTGGTTTCACTTATCAAGATAAATGCAAAACTATTCAATTCCAGTGGAGGTTTGAGATGCAGTGTTGATGTTTGTTCTGTGTAGTAGCCTGGCCTTAACTTGTCCTGTGGTGAGATGTAATTTGAAGGGGATGCTGTGCTTTTTTTTTCTCGTTTTGGTACGGTATGTGTTACTTGACCTTGTCAGCCTATTTTATAGAGTCATAGTTTTCATTTTCCCAGGGCAGAAATGGCTAGCACGAGGGGTCATAGTTTTAAGCTGGTTGGTGGAAAGTATCGGGGGGATGTCAGAGGCAGGTTCTTTACGCAGAGAATTGTGAGAGCATGGAATGCGTTGCCAGCAGCAGTTGTGGAAGCAAGGTCATTGGGGTCATTTAAGAGACTGCTGGACATGTATATGGTCACAGAAATTTGAGGGTGCATACATGAGGATCAATGGTCGGCACAACATTGTGGGCTGAAGGGCCTGTTCTGTACTGTTCTATGTTCTATGTTCTATAGTCGTACAGCGTGGAAATGGGCCCTTAGGTCCAACATAATCCCAAACTAAACTAGTCCCAACTACCTCTTCGTGGCCCATATCCATTCAGCCTTGTCCTATTTATAAACCTCGATCAGGTCACCTTTTATCCCCTTTGCTCCAGTGAAAAAAGTTCCAGCTGACCCAACCTTCCTTTATCACTGAAACCTTCCATGCTCAGCAACGATCTGGTAAATTTCTTCTGTGCCCACTCTTGCTTAACAATATCCTTCTAAAATAGGGCAACTGTAAATTTGTACTGTAGAAATCTTCAAGACGAGAAAAAGATGAAAAGCAAACAAACCAGGAAATGAAGGGATCAAATTGTAGTTCAGGAAGTGGAAAAATGGAAGTGGCTTGAGTGCAGCAGGTTCTGGACTAACGTGCACTGTAGTTCTGAAAGGGCATTTCACCGGTGTGAGTGGAAAGTTGTAGATGAAATAGTGACTTGAATCTTCAAGTACGCTCTCTCTCCAGTTGATGTTGGAAACTCCTTCATGTTTCTAATGACGAATCCCAGGTTTCGCTGCTGTTGTCTAGCTGATAGCCAGCCTTCAAACTGTTTCAAAGAGGAAAAGAACAAAGAAAATTACAGCACAGGAACAGGCCCTTTGGCCCTCCAAGCATGCGCCGTTCCAGATCCTTTATGTAAACCTGTCGCCTGTTTTCCAAGGATCTGTTCCCTTTGCTCCCTGCCCATTCATGTTTCTGTCTAGATACATCTTAAATGACGCTATTGTGCCCGCCTCGAACGCCTGCATTGACAACGCGTTTCAGGCACCCACGACTCTCTGCATAAAGAACTTTCCACTCATATACCTTAAACTTTTCCCCTCTCACCTTGAAATTGTGACGTCTAGTAATCCCCTCACTCTGAGATAGAAAGCTTCTTGCGATCCACCCTGCCTATACCTCTCATGATTTTGTCGACATCAATCAGGTCCCCCCCTTCAACCTCCGTGTTTCTCATGTAAATAATCCCAATCTACTCAACCTCTGTTCATAGCTAGTGCCCTCCATACCAGGTAACATCCTGGTGAACCTCCTCTGCACCATCTCCAAAGTATTCACGTCCTATTGGTAATGTGGCGACCAGAACTGTACGCCGTATTCCAAATGTGAATCAAAGTCCTATAAAACTGCAACATGACATGCCAACTCTTATACTTGATACCCCGTCTGATGAATGAAAGCATGCCGTATGCCTTCTTGACCACTCTATTGACCTGCGTTGCCACCGTCTGGGTGCAATGGACCTGAACACCCAGATCTCTCTGTGCATCAATTTTCCCCAGGGCTTTTCCATTTCCCGTACAGTTCGCTCTTGAATTGGGTCTTCCAAAATGCATCACCTCGCATTTGCCCGGATTGAACTCCATCTGCCATTTCTCCACCTAACTCTCCAATCTGTCTATATTCTGCATTCTCCAACAGTCCCCTTCGCTATCCGCTACTATCTGTTTTGCATCGGTTTTGCACAAAACTAGATTTCTGTTCTATTTTAGCAAGTGAATTGTTTCAAATTAGTTGCTGTTCTTTGTAAATCACAATCATGAATGCACATCCAAGCAGTGGGGAGAGGGGGAGAATGGATTTGAGACGTCATGAAGTCGGAGATTTGTTATAATCCGCAAATATTGTCATTATAATTTTTAAAATTCACGAGCATGTCATTGATGTTGCTTTCTTGGGCTGCATTTGCTATCCATCCAGAATTGCTGTTGAGAAGGTTGTGGAGAATCGGCCTGTTGAATAGCTGCAATGCACGTGGTATGAATATATTAATGAACTACTGAGGACAGGAGATGAATTGCTTTTACTCAGTGGAAATGAAGTAACAGTCATACAGTTCCAGATCAGGATTCTGCTGATTTTGACAGGGAACATGCAGATTCTGGAGCTGCTGTTTAAATATTTTTGGGTGGTAGGGATCACACAATTATCAGGTACTGTGGAAGGAGTTTGATGAATTGGTGCATTGTCTCATTGTAACTCCCCATCTCAAACAACAGTTCATTCTAGATCCATTGTTAATTGTAAATTTTCAGTTCGACCGAAAGGAAAAACAGTATTGAGGGATATGGACCAAAGGCAATATGGAGGTAGGCCACAATTAAGTTATAACCTCATTGGATGGTAGAAAGTGTTTGAAGGGTTGAATGGCCTACTTGTTTTCCTATATCCTTACGTAAGAAGGGGGATCAATCAATGGGATGATTTGACTGCATTGCTGTCGTTTATCGATAGTGTTGTCGGAGTCGCACTCGTACAGCTGAGTGAAGAGTATTTCATTGACACCCGGATTTGGAGTTTATCAGCAGTGGACCGATGTTGAGAAGTCTACTTGCTGTAGAATCTATTGTCTCTGATCTACGGTTCCAGTCACATTGATTAACATAGATCCAAGAACACTTCAGCAGAGGAACAGGCCCTTTGGCATGCAATGTTGTGCCAAACATGATGCCAAATTTAGCTAAAGCCTTCTGAATGTCCTTGATTCATATCCCTACATTCCTTGTATATTCATGTACGTATACAAAAGTGTCTTAAACGGCCCTATTGTATCTGCTTCCACAGCCACCCCGGCAGTGCTTTTCAGACTCCTACCACTCTCTGTCTATAAGAATTGTCTCTGACATCTCCTTTGAACTTTCCTGCTCCCACCTTAAATACATGCCCCCAGTTTTAGACATTTCAAATCTGGGAGAAGGGTTACAGTCAGAATCTGTCTATGCATGTCATAAATTTGTAAACCTCTATCAAGTCTTCCCTCAACCTCTGCCACTGCAGAGAAAACAGCCTGAGTCTTTCCAGCCTCTCCTTTCTAGCTCAAGCCCTCAAATCCAGGCAACCTCTTCTGCACCGTATTCAAAACCTCCACGTCCTTCCTGTAACATGACGACCAAAATTGGATACAATTCTTAAGAGTGCAATACTTAAGGCCGAACCAAAGTGTTCTAAAGCTGGAACATGACATCCTGATTCTTGTGCTCGATTCCCGAACTAATAAAGGCAAGCATGCCATGCGTCTTCTTTGCCACTCTATCAACTTGTGTGGCCCCTTTCGGGGAGCTATGAACTGAATCCCAAGATCCCTGTGTACACAAATGCTGCTCAGGGTCCTGCCATTAACTGTATATTTTTCCTTAACATTTAATTTCCCAAAGTGGAGCACTTCACACTTAATGGATTAAAATTCACTTGCCATTTCTGCAATGGATCTGTATCCTTCTGTATCCTTTTATGACTTTCTACCCTAACTACCACTCTACCAATCATTCTATCGTCTAAAAACTTACTAACCCATCCATCTATCTTGTCACCTCAGTCATTTTATATATATACCACAACAGCAGAGGTCCCCGTACAGATCCCTGCAGAACACAATAGTCCTGGATGTGCAGCCTAAAAAGCACGTTTCCACCACCACCTTCTGCCTTCTCTGGGCAAGCCAGTTGTGAATCCAAGCAGCTAAGTGACCACGGACCCCATGGATCTTAATCTTCTGGATGATCCTACGGTGAAGCGCCTTGTTTTAAGCCTTGCTCACATCCATGTCAACAATATCCACCACTCTATCTTCAATGATCACATTAGTTACCTCCTCAAAAAATTCAATCAATTTAGTAAGACATGACCTGCCCTGCACAAAGCCATGCTGACTGTCCCTAATTGGGCCATGCTGTTCCAAATACAGATAAACACAATCCCTAAGAATTCTGTCCAATAGCTTCCCAATGAACGAAGAGAGACTCTCTAGTCTATAGTTTCCTGGATTGACCCGATTTACCTTCTTGAACAGAAGAAGAACATTTAGCAACTTGCTCGTCCTCAGTACATCTCCAGTGGTTACCAAGGATACAAAGATATTGCTGAATGCCCCGACAATCTCCTCTCTCACCTCGCTCAAAATCCTTGAGTAGATACCATTGGGTCCTGAGGACTTATCCACCTTTAATGCTCTTTCTTGATCTCAAAATGCTGTTATCATATGAGCATGCTCCACACAAATCCCACTATCCTCCACACCCTTTGCCTGAGTGAATAGTGATGCACAGTACTCATTTCGGATCTTGCCCATATCCTCTGCTTCCGTACACAAGTTCCCTCCTTTATCCTGAATGATCCTACTTTCTCACTATTTATCCCCTTGTTTTTGATGTATGCACAGAATGCCTTGGGATTTCCTTCAACCCTCCTTGCCAAGGTCATTTCATCGCCCTTTCTTTTTCTGCTTTTTCTAATGTCGGCCCTGTTTGATTTTAGTTTCCTAAACCTGACATATTTCTGTTTTTGTCCCTTTTGACTAACTTCACAACCTTCCCAATTATCCAAGGGTCTTTACCTCGCCATCCTTGTCCTTCCTCCTTCCTGATCCTAAACTCATAAGCAGGCCTTTAAACAATTCCCATATGGCAAATGTGACAGCTCCCCCCAATTAACACTCCCCAGCTCCTACCTAAAATTGATATAATTTACTCTCCCCCAAGGTCCTGACTTATCCTTCTTCATAGCAATCTTAAAATTGAAGGAGTTGTGATCACTATTTCCAAAATGCTTTCCCACACTTCTCACCAGTTACCTGACCAGGACAAAGTCCAGCATGGCCCATCTTCTATCCATATACTGTGTCAAGAAACTCTCTTGGATAGACTTAATTAAATTCTTAAGCTCACGGATTCTGTGACAGTCAAAGAGAAGCAGTGAATTTTTCTAACCTCATTTCCAACACCTGGTGCATAGCCTTGCATGGCTCGGATAGCACTTGTACATTTAAAACAAAAATGTAAGGATGATGTTCAGGTAAGGACATGGAATTTTGTGATATGGTCATATTCTCTCTTGTTGGAGCTGATTGCTGCTTCGCACTTGTGTGGTGCAAATGTTACTTATCGTTTATCGGGCCAAACCTGATCGTTGTGCAAGTCTCACTGTATTTTCTCATCGTTGATTTCACTGTTGGAAAAGTCATGAATTCTGCTGGACACCTGGACAATATTCAATGAACATTCATGTCTCCACTTTGGTTCAAATGAAGACATGACTTCAGCCAGTGCAGATATCCAGTGAATGCCACTGACTCAATTTTCTATTCCTCTGCTTAACACCACATTCAATCAGAAGTTGCCTTGGTGGAAATGACAGATTGCAGTTTCCTTCCTTTTCAAGCTCAGGATCTCTGATCGTATTTGTGGTAAATCCTGAATGAGGTTATGAGAAGTGTGAGCCTGACGAAAAGTAAACTGAGCCTTAGTGTGCAACTGTTTGACAGCACTGTCATCCAGATGTTGCATTACTTTGCTGATGATTGAGAATACATTGAGGCCATAATTGGTCAGCACAATTTGTCTGACTATTACATGATAGGTCATCTTTCTCTGAAATGTGAGTGTCGCAAGTGTTTAAAAATGTACTGGAAAACATTTACTGTTGGTGTGCTGACCTTGGGGCACATTGTTCCAATACAGTTTGTGGGATGCTGCCAGGTGCCATGGCATTTGCAGTATCCAGAACATTCAGTCTTGTCATTGCGTGAAATAATTTGAATTGTGTGTAAGTTAAGATCTGTGATGCCTCCTCAGGATGAGGGCAAGAAGATCATCCAGACTGATGCTCTGAATGGTTTCATCTGCCTCTTCACCTTTTGTTCGTAACATCTTGTAATAACTGCCATGTAGCCTGATGAGAAACTAAAGCTCATCTTGATTCATTTGCATTCGAAGGTGCCTATTTTACCCAAAGAAAAGGACGCATCACTGAGCGGGAAGTATGGAGAATGTTATAGACATCAGTGGTGAGACAATGGTGGATCTTGACCAGAAAACCATTGTTGTGTTGGTGAAATGCAAACAAAAATCTATATGATGTAAACTTTATTCTCAGCTAATCCCTTTGTCAAATGACAGATTCTGATGTTGGTAACTGGAAAGCCTCCATGGTTGGAGGACGAGAAGCCGTATCCAATTTAAGCAGCATAGGCTTCTGCGATGACTGTGGAAACCACTGCTTATGCCTTGCTTCAAGCATTGTCAAGGAATGATATTGACTACGCAACACGGATTGCGAGGTGGCTAACGATGCAACAGAACTATGGTGGTGGATTTCACTCGAAGCAGGTAAATGCTTGAGATCACAACAACAGGCATTCAGATATTTCCATTGATCATGTTACTAACTGGTGGTTGCTGCTGTTTGCAATCAAACTGGGCACTGCATTTTCATCTGCAGGTTTGGCGCATTGGCACAAATACCAGTTCTTCAATGGTGTTAATCCTTGGTTAAATTCTTACATGCACTTTGCCTGTGCATCACTTTTCCTCTTGGCATTGTCCTTGAAAAGTACCTGTTTCTGTAAACCTTCACTTACTTGTCATAGGATCATTGAGGAACAGCATAATAGAGTGCCATGGCAATGGAACAGACCCTTCAGCAAATTGTATGTGCCCTCACAAGATGCAAGTCCCGAACTATTCTCATCACATTTCCCAGCACTCGACCCAGAGCCTTGTATGCCTTGGCATCGCAAATGCCCAATCAAAGACTTGTTAAATGTTATCATGCTTTCTGCCTCTACCACCCACACAGTCGGTGCGTTCCACATTCTCACCACAGGTTGGGTGCAAAAACAAGTAAGTTTCCTCAAGAGATAGTAGGAACTTGCCAATGCTGGAGAATCTGAGAGAACAAGGTGTCGAACTGGATGAACACAGCAGGCCGAGCAGCATCAGAGAAGCAAGAAAGCTGACGTTTCAGATCGAGACCCTTCTTCAAAACCCAGGGAGGAGAAGGGGATTCTGTAAAAAATAGGGAGAAGTGGGGAGGCAGATAGAAGATGGAGAAAGGAGAAGATAGGTGAACTGTCCCGTGCTGTCCACTCACTGTCCCCTGCTCCAGAATCATAGAATCAGAGAATTGTACAGAATTGAACAAGCACTTCATTCCATTGTGTCTGTAACCACTGAAGCCACACTAAGTTGACATTCGGCTCATGTTCTAGCAATAGGCCCATTGCCTTGAATGTTATTTCATTTTACGTGCTGTACCAACCCTTTTTCTTTCATGTGAAAAGATTATCCACCTCAACTGAAGTCCCAGACAATGAATTCCAAACCCCCAGCACCTTCTGGGTGTCTTTTCTTTCCTGAAATTCCTTCTGAGCTTTTAGCTTAAATGTATGTATCTCTTCCTCTACCACAACTGCCCCCCGACCGACCCCATTATGGACCTTCTTTTTACCTCGCCCCTACCCATGTTAATCTAAATAATTTTTTCAGGACCTCCTTCAACCTTCTCTACTCGAAAGAAAACAATCCAACCTTATCCAGATAAAACAGTGATGCTAGAGACAATGGGAACTGCAGATGCTGGAGAATCCAAGAGAACAAAGTGTGGAGCTGGCTGGACACAACAGGCCAAGCAGCATCTCGGGAGCACAAAAGCTGATGTTTCAGGCCGAGACCTTTAATCAGAGATCGGCAACAGTGATGCTGCCTGGCCTGCACTGTTCCTCCAGCTCCACACTGTGTGATCTCAGACTCCAGCATTGGCAGTTATTGCTAACGCAAACTTATCCAGACTCTCCAAAGAGTTAAAATGCTTCACCCCCTCAGAACATCCTGATGAATGTCCTCCACACATGCTCAAATGCAAACACCTCCTTTCTATAATGGAGAGACCAGAACTGCACTGAGCACTTCAGCTGGGGCCTAACCAAAGTCCTGTACAGCTCTTGAGCCATATGCTTTCTGAACTGTCCCTTTAAGCTGCCATTCCATGTTCAGGAATCTGTGAACAAGCACCCCAAGATCACACCATTCCTCTGATCTTCCTAGTGTCCTGGCATTTCTTTGAATGATTCCTTGCCTTGTTAGTTTGTCCAAATTGCCTTATTGATCAGGGTTAACATTCCATCTACCGTTGACCTGCCCATTTGACCAATCTGTAACTTTGGATTCAACTTGCTGTATTTTCCTGGACCCCCCGAGCTTTACCTTCTTTGCCACGCTCCCATTTGGGACCCTGTCCAAGTCTTTGCTGAAATCTATTTTCACTACATCAACTCCCATCTGCACACTCTGTCACCTCTTTGAAAGAATCATCTAAGTTTGTGAGGCGTGACCTCCCTCTGACAAAGCTATGCTGACGGTCGCTGATCAGACCCCACTTCTTGAAATGGAAATTACGTCTGCCGTTCAGAATTTTCTCCAATATTTTCCTATCTACTGATGTGATACTCACCGGTCTGTAATACTCTGCTTTATGTTTGTCACGCATTTTGATAAGTGGAACTATGTTACCTGTTCTCCAGTCCTTTGGTACTTTTGAAAGCTCTGTATGAGGGCGAGTGGAATTTTTTCTCTCATCTCCCTGGGCATCGTGGCATACACCTCATCCAAACCTGGGATTTGTCCAATTTTAAATTCACCAAAACACCTAACATCTCCCCAGTCTCTGTTAATTCTGTCCGAGAATTGTGTGCTCCTTCTCACATGTAAAAGCTGATGTGAAATTCTCGTTTAACACCTGACATTGCCCTCCAGTTCAAACCGTTCATTTGCCTCTTCATCCCTAATGAGACCTGGTTTTCCCTGGGTTTTCTCTTTCCCTCTGAGACACTTGTAGAAGATTTTGAGATTCTCCCTCATCCTAATCTTGGTCACCAGTGTTCTGTTGCCCTGTATTTGTTCTCTGATTTGCTGTGACGAGATGCCCCTGCACACTGTACATCATCATCATCATGGTGGTTTCTCGCAGATATGGATGACACTCTCCCACTCTCAGGCTGAATTGATCGCCGGCTGCACAGACCGATGCAGCTACCGTCGGCTCTGTTGCACTCGGGGCAGAAGGCAGTCGTGGGAAGGGGTGAGGGAGGTGTTGGTGTGGCTGCATGGCTTCCGCTGCTTCCAAAGGCAAGCCGCAAAGTGTTTGATGCCTTCCCAGGTGCTCTTCAGGCTTTGGGCCGTCTTAGGCCGGCGATTCCCAGGTGTCTGCAGGAATGTCGCACTTCACCATTGAGGACTTGAGTTTATCACCGAGTGCTTCCTCTGCACATCTGGGTCTCGCCTCCTTTTTTGAAGCTGGGATGAGAACATGGGGAGAGTCTCGTGTCAGTCATACAGATGAAGTGTCCAGCCCATTGTAGCTGATCGAGGATGGTCAGTGCCTCAGTGCTGGGGATGTTGGCCTGGTTGACGTTAGTGCGTGTACAGGGACTCTTGTTCCCTTGATGACTGTTATACACCTCCCTATTCCTTTTTATCTGGTCAAAGAACAAAGAAAATTACAGCACAGGAACAGGCGCTTCGGCCCTCCAAGCCTGCGCCAGATCCTATTGAAAGTAGCGTGTTGATGCATTTGTGTAATGATTGTGTTTTGTTTGAGCCCTAACATTCAAAGCAGTGTAAGAATGTTTTTGTGCAGCAGGCAAGGTGTCATGAGATTGAGCCTTCATACACTTGCAAGATGTTGAAAATTTGCCATTATTTATTAAAACACTGATAAATTTCCATGATCAACATTTCTGTTACGCTGCAATGATTATCCCGTGGCATGTAAAATCAGAAAGATTCGATAAAATGAGACTGGGTCATGCCCTAGTCTTGCGGAGTTGGGTCAGCATGCAGGGAGAATGTTTGCATTTCATGTATGTGGAAGTCCTGAAATATTTCCATGAATCTAAAAGTCACTTTTCCCTTCATTGAAGGACACAATAATTGCCTTGGAAGCTTCATCATGATACGACATTGCATTTCTGAAGAGGGAAGAAGAAATCAACATGCAAATTCAATTCCATGTTTTTGTAAGTCCCATTGAGAACACGATTCATGTGCGCTGGCATAATGCTCTGACCGAGAAAGAATCGAAGGTGAGTTTGTCGTTTGGAAGATCGCAGCAATTTATGCATCAACTTCTTCATCAATAATGTTCCATTGCTTTCAAACTGCATTTTCCACTCTGCAAGATAATAACTGTTAGAACAAGCAACAGGATGGGTAGATGGGCTATGGGGAATGCAATGTTACAAAACCCAATCCATTCGACAACATATTTCAGATATGTCGACAAATTAAATATTCCAGCAGAGGGATAAAACAAGGAAGATGAGAGTGAGGAGGCAAGAGTTCTGATGACAAAAGAACACGAACTTAACTTGATCCATTTGAGCAAAAAAGCAGGCACACAAACAAATAATCAGCTAACAATGCACATGTGCAACGGAGGCTACAGGGGAACTAAGAATGCCGAATTGTTGTCATGCGTATTGCTGAAAGGGTGATTGAAACAGATTCTGTGGTAAATTTGAAGAAATACAGATAATGCATCTCAGGATGTTGGAGAAAGAACATTTATGGACTGAGGCAAATTGTATTGCCCTTTTCAGGAGTTATTCGGGTCATAATGAATTCAAATACTTTCTTCTGTGCTGACAGCTTTAGCTTAGTTGCAGCTGGATCACAATTTCTGTTCCTGGTAGTATTTAGCAAACTGTTAAAAGTGAATGTCACTGCACAGAATTCCAAACATGACTCCAATCAGTAGAGAAAATATCCAAGGGGTATGATGAGTTGTATCCTCTCATGTTGAACAATGCAGCTACAGATACAATGGAGGCACTGATGATAATCTTCCAAGAATCCTTAGATTGTGGAAAATTCTCAGAGGATTGAAAGATTGTGAACATAACACCTTTATTTCAAAGATACTTCAATAAAATACTGAGCAAGTATTGCCAATTTAGGTCAACCTGGGAAGATGTTCATGCCGGCAATGAAAGATGAAATAACAGGGTACTTAGTGTGCTATAACATCCTACAGAGTTAACATCCTTTCATAAAGGGGAAATAATACTTGACAAACTTGCTACAGTGCTTTGAGAAGGAAACAAACATTACTGATGAAGGACCACCAGTTGATGTCGTACATTGAGATTTCAACAAAGCATTTGATAGGTACAGCTCATAAGGTGTCTCAAAAGAAAAGAGCCCACGTGTTCAAGCGTAGTATGTTAGGATGGACAGAGGACTGCATCGTACATAGAAGTAGAGTCGTAGCAGCAAGATGGTAACTTATAAGTCATGTACGGCCACAGAGTGAATGCTGCGGAGGCCGTACACCTCATGTTGACTGGGTTGATTTCAGAAATGGCGTAGGGGATTGCCATGCTTAGGAAAGTTGGGCGGGCTGGGACGACATTCATTGGAGTTTATAAGATTGAAACAAATCTTATTTTTTCAACATTTAAGATGCTTAAGAGGCTTGATAGTCTAAATCCGTAGAGATTACTCCCATTGTGAAAGATTTTATGACCAGAGGCCACATTTTCAAATTGGTTGCCTATTAATTTAGGGGAAGAATTGCTTCTTTCAGGTTGTAGCAATCTATTGAACACTTTGGCAGAGAAGGTTTTAGAGGTAATGCCATTAATTATGTGCTCGGCTGAGATGGCCAGGTTAATTTTTAAATCAAGGAACAACGACAATGAGAAAAGGGTAGTCTTTACAGCGGAAGATACTTCAAGGATCCCCTTATTACTAAAGAATACAGGGAGGAATTAAACACATCACTACCACACCATCACTACCATGAGAGAAGTAGCAGTAGACAATCTAATGGAGTAAAAGCAGATTAGACTCTTTGCCGTGATGGTTTACTTTCTAAGATTCTGAACAATGAGCTTCAGAGTCGGTGTATGCATTGATTGTAATTTCCCAAAAAGTTTTAGATTCGAGAGAAGCATCTGAGGGCTGGAAAAATGCTGATGTGACATTCCTCTTTAAAAAAGAGAGAGGCAAAAAGAAGATAACTACAACCGAACCAGCCTAACATCTATTGTTGGAAATATGTGGTGATCAACTGTGAAGAAAATAATAGCAGGACATTTGGAAAATCAGAATCTAATCAAACAGAATCACCACAGCCTGCTGAAAGAGAAATTATGTCTGGCTAATTTGTTTGGGTTTTTGGAGGAAGTTTTGGGAGGAGAATTAATAGAGGAAAACCAGTAAATGTGTTGTGTTTGGACTTGGAGAAAGCATTTGAGAATGTACTCAAAAGTAATAAGCTGAGAGCTGAGGTTTTGAAGGTAGTATATTGCGATGGTTCAGTATGCTTTGCATGTTCTGGAAGGAGAGATCACATCTCGAGTGAAATGCACCAAATGAATATATATTTTGGGGAACTTGGTGGCAATGTGGCAAGTCAGCGCAGAGGGTAAGAGGTGCCATTTGCTTGCTTTTTTTTGCCTGATAGTTCGGAAGCAGTTTTTGTTGAGACAGGGTGAATTGAAGCCAGAATCAGGGACCTAGAGGGTGAACCAGGTTCATTGGTTGGTGATCGCTACTGGTTTAAGAATCTATTATTGGTAGCTTTCAGATTGAAAGTAAATCGGAGAAATATTTACAGGCTACAAACTAAAAGACCAGAATGTTTTCAAATCAAATTAAGATCCAAGTAATTGAAATGGAGATGCCAGGCCAGATGATGATTTATTCCTACATGACGAGGGAGTGGTCAGACCCCATACTCCAGCTCCGGGTTGATGAACTGGAATCTCAGTTTCGACCAATCAACAAATCCTGTGGGGCAGAGTTACCAGGGAATGCTGTGCTTCAGGAGGCAGTCACACACCTTAGATTAACTAGCTGAAACTCGGTCAGTGGCCAGAGACGTGAGAGTGTGACAAAGAACAGGGCAGGTGGAAGGATCCAGAATGTAGTGCAGAAGGAACCTTGGCCTTTGATCTTATCTAACAGGTTTGAGATTCTTTCTTCCTGTGTGGATGAGAGTGCAGGGTATAGGGAAGATGAGTAAACTGACTGTAGCACTGTGGTACAGGGGGGACATTCAGGAGGGGATAAAAAGTGAAATGTAGTTATAATCAGAGGTAGTGTAGTTTGGGGAATGAACACTGTTCGTTGTGACGAGGATCGAGAGTCTCGAAAGTAGTGTTGCCTGCCTGGTGCCCAGGTTCAGGATATTCCATCTCGGCTACAAAGGAACTTGAAGTGGGAAGAGTAGAAATCCAGCTATTGTGGTCCACACAGGTACCATTGATATGGAAGAAAGAGGAAAGAGGTTCTGCTGAGGGATTATGAGCACTGAGGTGCTGAATGAGAAAGCAGAACCAGAATGGTAATAATCTCTGGATTATTATCTGAGCAATTTGGCACGGTGTGAGCATAATTATAGATGCAAATGCATTGTTCAAATGGTGGCATGGCAGAAATGTGTTTGAATTTATGGGACATTGGCATCGGTATGGGGAAGGAGGGAGTCGTTCTGTTGTTATAGGTTCGACGAGAATCATTTTGGGACAAGTATCCTGGCAAAATACAGAGCTCGGTCTTGGGGTAGGGCGTTAAAATAAAAAGTGTGGAGCGGGTGAACTCAGTTGCATGGAAAATTGTGGAAAGAGTTAGAAGCTGGTAAGTGCTCAGCAAAGTTTCCAGAGCAAGTAATAGGACAAAAAGTATCAAAATGGTCAGGAATCTCACTTCAGCTGCAGCAGATAAGAAGGGTGGCTGTAAATGCCAGACTGAAGATCTTGTATTGAATTGCAGGGGGTGTATGAAACAAAGTGAATGAGTTTGTGGAGCAGATTGAAATTGACAGATACATCACTCTGGGTATCACAGAGAGGTGGTTGTTAGGGGATAAGTGTTGGGAACGAAATATCCAATGATTCATGTCCGATAGAAAGAACAGGCAAGTGGACAGAGATAACAAAGTATGGAGCTGGATGAGCACAACAGGCCAAGAAGCATCTCAGGAGCGTAAAAGCTGACGTTTCGTGCCGAGACCCTTCTACTTCTGTGTGTTCGTCCTGCTGTGTTCATCCAGCTCCACACTTTGTTATCTTGGATTCTGAAGCATCTGCAGTTCCCATTATCTCCGATACAAATGGACAGAGATGCCAGGATTGGCTTGTCAGTAAGAAATGAGGTCGCGCTGAAGGAACCACAGCTCTTGTGCTTGTTTATTAATGACTTGGAGGAAAGAGGTGCATGTGCTGTGGCTAAATTTGTAGATGACTGAAAAAATATTTAGAAAGACAAGGCATGGCACAGAAACAGAGATTTACCAGGATGTGACTTGGATCGGAATGTATTAGCTGTAAGGTGGGTTTGGTGGAAATGTTGTGACGTGATAAATGTAATGAGATCAACCATGATCTCAGCGAATGATGGAGGAAATTCAATGGGCCAAATGACTTTTTTTCTGAGTCTTCTTGTTTGACAATGCATTCATGAAGGCGTTTTTTTTTTCTCTCTTGGATAAGATGTGAAAATGAAATGTATACACTTCCTTTTCATCTGGGAATAAATAACTGTTCTGAACGATTTCCATTGACGAATAGCAATCTGACAAGCATCACAATGTAAAGAGATTTTTAGCTTCTTTTTAATTGTAAATGTATTCTTTGGAATTAATTCGGCATACATTATTTACGTCTCAGGAAGTATGTTCATCACTGCATCTCAAAAAGTGGTGTGTTGTGTGACAACAGCTTTTTAAAGATCACTTCAATGGTTGTAACACGCATTAAATTACACTGTTGGCCAATCTGTGCATGATTATTTCATTATCTTATGTTTCAAACAGACAAGGAAATATTGGTGATGCAATGAAGAGTTTGATTCTCAAATATAATTGTTGTTATAGCTTCCGCTTGGAAGAAAGATTCACATCAAGTTGACTGGTCAAGTAAATGGGACACTGACTGTGAGTACTTTGAATGTTCGAGTTATTCCTAAAATGAAAGTTATGACCTTGATGATTTCTCTTTCATGCAGATCTGAAGGGACTATTTTAAAATATCCTCTAGGTTAGTGGTTCAGGCATAAAAGTGCAATATGTATATTTAAGTATATACATGTACATGCGTAATCTGAAAAGATAATGAGTATAAATCACTTGTTACAAGGTGAGAATGAGTTATCCAGATAGTAAGAACTGCCACTGTTGGTGTCTGAGATAACACATTGTGGAGCTGGAGGGACACAGCAGGGCAGGCAGCATCAGAGGCTCAAGAAAGGTGAGGTTTTGGGTCAGGACCCTTCCTCAGAAATGGAGGGTGGAAGGGAGCTCAGAAACAAACAGTGTGGAGGGGGAGGAGGTGCTGGGGAAGGTAGGTGGGATGGTGATAAGTGAGTACTATCCAGATTGGAACAGATTTCCCCCAGCGGGTATTGAATATGAATTCCAAATCATTCTCAAAATCTTAGTGACTGTTAACATTCATGTTTTTTGTCTGTGTGTTTCAGTAATTGCATGACAGTTTGAATGGTTCTTTGAGAGTGAGGAACCTATGGACTCTCACACACCAAGATGGAATTTAGTTCAAAGAGTGACTTCAAAATAGTTGCTTGCTTTTAAAATCTTGACCATTTTTGCTGTCCAGTTGAATGAATTTAGCTTCATACTGCTTCAATAGGAATTAGTGTTTAATAGGAACATATTTGTGAAACTTACAGTTCCGTAAGTTTTAGCATAAACTGGTGCAGCCTTTCGGTGCTTGCAAAAAGGCTCACCTCTCCGTTAATACCGAAGGAAAATTGGAGTTGAAAAGTAAGTTCACCCGCTGTCAGGGAATGAAATGATAATGTTGACTCAAATATAATTTTTAAGAAAGTAATATATTTGTGAAACACTAAACTCCAATTAAAATTTGGATATGCTTGTTTTACAGATGGTTGGATATTGGATTCATTTTAAATGAGGGTGAAGATCACTTTAAATCCAGCATATTTGTGAAGAAAAGAAATAGCATGTCAAATAAAATTAACTGCATGACTCTACATAGCCCTATATGTAGAATTTCGTTCTGAACTCTGAGACAGTTATGATCCCGTACTCCCTCAGTGCTCATGGCAAGAGTAAGACTCCTGTTTGACGTGCTATGCACTGCATGGAATGGCGGCGACATCAGATTCATTGATGCTTGAGAATCAAAAGTATATGACGATAAGATTTAAAATCAAAATCTCATTGAACACTTCAAGGAATGTATTACAGGAAGGTGGGGAAAGCATGTATGACTAAAAGAAGGTGGTGGCACAGATCAAGTAGACCTGTGTGCTAAAACTTATGACAAATTTCACATTGAATGGAACAGTTTAAACAGGCTGGAGGAAGCAGACATGCCAGCTCAAACTTGTTGAATTTGTGCATTCTGTTCGTAAACATCAGCAAAATTGTGGGAAACATGTTTATTCTTTCTCTTTTATTGCCCAGAACCATACAATTAGACTGTTTTGATGAGGAACGTAAAGATTACGAGTCCCGTCCGTTTGACTCAGAGTTTGGTACCATAGATTGGTACGATCTTCGTTGGAGAAGGAAAAGGGATGTTCCAGAAACAGAAAATAGTCAAACCATTTACTACAAAGTCCGTTTCTGGTTAGTATTAATTAATGCAGTTAACATTTTTAGATCGATATGATTGCACAATGGAGTCAATAAGAAAATTCCATCTGATATTCCACAAATTTTAACCGGATATTAAAGCCGCTGATTTCTTTTTCATGCTGTCTGCTGCTTTTAAGAATGGTTGTCTTATTGTCGAAATGTTTAGCTTTGACTCCATGGCTTCTTCCATTAGCTCACATTGAAACACATGTTTCTTCAGCCAAAAATGTACGTTTACCCGGTGTAGCTCGACCAACCTTCCCCTGTGGTCGTTCCCCTGAAATCCCCTGCGGTCGCTCCCCTGGAAAACAAGTATACCGTTTTGGATACTGTTCCGGGGGACGACTTACCAGGGGCATGCAGTAGGGTGCAGGTCTCTGGCACAGAGTCTGTCCCTCTTGCACAGAAGGGAAGCGGGGATAGGAAGAGAGTGATCGTCATTGGGGACTCACTCAATAGTTAGAGGGACTGATAGAAGATTTGCCGGGAACGAAAGAGACTGACGATTGGTGTGTTGCCGACCAGGAGCCAGGGTCCGTGATGTCTCGGATAGTGTGTTTCGGGTCCTGAGGGGAGAGGGTGACCAGCCCCAAGTCGTGGTCCACGTAGGCACCAGCAACGTAGGTAGAAAGAGGGATAGGGATGCCAGGCAGGATTTGAGGGAGCTAGGGTGGAAGCTGAGAGCTGGAACAAAGTGTGTGGTCATCTCTGTTTGTCACCCGTACCACGTGATAGCGAGGCAAAGAACAGGGTGAGATTTCAGCTGAAGACGTGGCTGCAGGGATGGTGCAGGTGGGAGGGCTTCAGGTACATGGACAATTGGGGCTCATTCTGGGGAAGGTGGGACCTGTACAAACAGAACGGTCTCCACTTGAACCAGAGGGGCACGAATATCCTGGGTGGGAAATTGGCTAGTGCCATTCGGGTGGATTTAAACTCGCTCAGAAGGGGGATGGGAAACGGAGGTGTAGTCCTAGTACATAGGAGGATGAGCGTAGGGAGGACATGGTCAGGACCTCACTGTCACAGGAGTGTGCTGGCAGACAGCAAGCTGGATTGAAGTGTGACGACTTTAATGCCGGGAGTATCCGGAATAAGTTAGGTGAGGTTGCAGCTTGGATAGGTACCTGGGACTTGGATGTTGTGGCCATTTCGGAGACATGGATAGAGCAGAGTCAGGAATGGATGTTGCAGGTTCCAGGGTTTAGATCTTTGATTAAGGTCAGGGAAGGTGGTAAAAGAGGGGGAGGTGTGGCTTTGTTGGTCAAGGACAGTAGAACGGCGGCTGAAAGAACCTTTGAGGACTCGTCTACTGCGGTGGTATGGTCTGAGGTTGCCAAGGAAGGTTTGTCGACTGAGTCAGTGTGGGTGGAAGTTCGGAACAGCAAGGCAGCAGTCACCTCACTGGGGGTTTTCTACGGCCCCCAAATAGCAGTTGAGAGATCAAAGAACTCATTGGCCGGCAGATAGTTGAAAAGTGCAAACGGAGCAGGGTTGTTGTTCAGGGTGACTTCAACTTTTCCAATATAGATTGAAACCTCCTGAGTGCAGATGGTTTGGATGGTGCCGTTTTTGTCAGGTGTGTTCAGGAGGGTTTCCTTACTCAGTATGTGGACAGGCCGAGGAGGGAGGCCATTTTGGATTTGGTGCTCGGCAATGAGCCAGGACAGGTGTCAGATATCGTGGTGGGAGAGCACTTTGGCGACAGTGACCACAACAGCCTCACATTTACCATAGCCATGGAAAGGGAAAGGAGCAGTTACCAGGGGAAGATATTTAACTGGGGAAAAGGAAACTATGATGCTATCAGACAGGAGTTGGGAACTACAGATTGGGAGCAATTGTTCCACAGAAAGGGCACAGCAGCCATGTGGAGCTGTTCAAGGAGCAGTTGTTGCGAGTGATGTATGAATTTGTTCCTCTGAGACAGGTAAGAAGGGGTAAGATTAAGGAGCCTTGGATGACGGGTGCAGAGGTGCTTCTTGTCGAAAAGAAAAAGGCAGCGTACGTAAGGTGGAGTAAGTGAGGGTCTAGCACAGCTTTAGAGTATTACAGGCCTGCTCGGAAGGAGCTCAAAAGATATTGCCTGTACAATTGTTACCTGTTACAACCTTTGCGTCCACGCTTGCTCATTCAATGGTGTCAAGATGCCAGCAGTGAGTGTACCTTCTCCATCCCCTAATGCCGTCAGCTCACACAAGACATAGTCCTTACTTAAAATCTTCTGATCAAACAAAGTTCATTGTATTGGACATTTTAGTTACCTGTCATGAAACGAAAACTGATTCTGACTGGCGTGAACTGCAGTGCAAATGAATATAATCTGCGAAACGAGATTCCTTATGGGCTTGCATCTGCTAGAAATGATTGCTTTTCAAAGACGTTACATACATACATTTATTTCTCCTATCACCTTAGATTATATTTTTGTTTGTGCGTGTTGTGTGGGCTTCCAGTCAGGCCCATAAACACAGGTTGATGCAGTCACTGTTATAACACGGTATTGAAGGAGAATTTGTGATCTTTGGAGTTTCATTCCAGTGTATGAAGGAGTGCATCATCAAACCACTCCAGATCTCTACTGGTGACTAGATTGTTGCAAGTTTTCCAGTGTTACCGATGGTCACATAAAATATGGCCTTTTTGTTGTTGCGCTATTCATCTTAACTGCACCATATCTAGTATTTAGGCTTGGAAACAATTTCTATTTTTTTGATTTACTTATTCAAAATCATTTATAGAACATAGAACATAGAACAGTACAGCACAGAACAGGCCCTTCAGCCCACAATGTTATGCCGACCATTGATCCTCATGTATGCACCCTCAAATTTCTGTGACCATATACATGTCCAGCAGTCTCTTAAATGACCCCAATGACCTTGCTTCCACAACTGCTGCTGGCAACGCATTCCATGCTCTCACAAGTCTCTGCGGAAAGAACCTGCCTCTGACATCCCCTCTATACTTTCCACCAACCAGCTTAAAACTATGACCCCTCGTGCTAGCCATTTCTGCCCTGGGAAATAGTCTCTGGCTATCAACTCTATCTATGCCTCTCATTATCTTGTATACCTCAATTAGGTCCCCTCCCCTCCTCCTTTTCTCCAATGAAAAGAGACCGAGCTCAGTCAACCTCTCTTCATAAGATAAGCCCTCCAGTCCAGGCAGCATCCTGGTAAACCTCCTCTGAACCCTCTCCAAAGCATCCACATCTTTCCTATAATAGGGCGCCCAGAACTGGACGCAGTATTCCAAGTGCGGTCTAACCAAAGTTTTATAGAGCTGCAACAAGATCTCACGACTCTTCAACTCAATCCCCCTGTTAATGAAAGCCAAAACACCATATGCTTTCTTAACAACCCTGTCCACTTGGGTGGCCATTTTAAGGGATCTATGTATCTGCACACCAAGATCCCTCTGTTCCTCCACGCTGCCAAGAATCCTATCGTTAATCCTGTACTCAGCTTTCAAATTCGACCTTCCAAAATGCATCACCTCGCATTTATCCAGGTTGAACTCCATCTGCCACCTCTCAGCCCATCTCTGCATCCTGTCAATGTCCCGCTGCAGCCTACAACAGCCCTCTACACTGTCAACGACACCTCCGACCTTTGTGTCGTCTGCAAACTTGCTGACCCATCCTTCAATCCCCTCGTCCAAGTCATTAATAAAAATTACAAACAGTAGAGGCCCAAGGACAGAGCCCTGTGGAACTCCACTCACCACTGACTTCCAGGCAGAATATTTTCCTTCTACAACCACTCGCTGTCTTCTGTTGGCCAGCCAATTCTGTATCCAAGCAGCTAAGTTCCCCTGTATCCCATTCCTCCTGACCTTCTGAATGAGCCTACCATGGGGAACCTTATCAAATGCCTTACTGAAGTCCATATACACCACATCCACAGCTCGACCCTCATCAACTTTTCTAGTCACATCCTCAAAAAACTCGATAAGGTTTGTAAGGCATGACCTACCCCTCACAAAGCCGTGTTGACTGTATTTGATCAAGCCATGCTCTTCCAGATGGTCATAAATCTTATCCCTCAGAATCCTTTCTAACACCTTGCAGACGACAGACGTGAGACTTACCGGTCTATAATTGCCGGGGATTTCCCTATTTCCTTTCTTGAAGAGAGGAATTACATTTGCCTCTCTCCAGTCCTCAGGTACGACTCCAGTGGAGAGCGAGGATGCAAAGATCTTCGCAAGTGGCGAAGCAATTGCATTTCTCGCTTCCCAAAGCAGCCGAGGACAAATCTGATCCGGGCCTGGCGACTTGTCAATCTTAATGTTTGACAAAATTTTCAGCACATCAACTTCGTCTATCTCTATCCATTCCAGCATGCACACCTGCTCTTTAAAGGTTTCATTCACTACAAAGTCGTTTCTTTCGTAAAGACAGAAGCAAAAAACTCATTTAGGGCTTCCCCTACCTCCTCAGGCTCCACACACAAGTTCCCTATGCTATCCCTGATCGGCCCTACTCTTTCTTTGACCATTCTCTTATTCCTCACGTAAGTGTAAAATGCCTTTGTGTTTTCCTGGATTCCTTCTGCCAAGCCTTTCTCGTGCCCCCTCCTGGCTCTCCTCAGACCATTTTTGAGCTCCTTCCTTGCCTGCATGTAATCCTCTCTAGCTGAACTTGACCCTAGCTTCCTCCACCTTATGTCAGCTACCTTCTTCCTTTTCACTAGAAGCTCCACCGCTCTCGTCATCCAAGGTTCCCTAATCTTACCCCTTCTTGCCTGTCTCAGAGGGACATATTTACTCATCACTCCCAACAACTGTTCCTTAAACCATCTCCACATGTCGATAGTTCCCTTACCATGGAACAACTGCTCCCAGTCCATGCTTCCTAACTCATGTCTAAACAACCCTGTCCACTTGGGTGGCCATTTTAAGGGCAGACCTGGAGGATAATAACACTGTCCTTCAATCGCCCACTCATTTATGATTGTTGTCATGATATCTACGATATGTTATTTTGATTGGACATAGAGGATTGGATCCGTCTTACCCCAACTATTAATGGAAATAATGTATGCGCTTATAAAACCCCTTCTGGGCAAGGTAGTTGCTCAGTGGTTAGAGCTGCTCATGCACTGGGGAGCCAATTGAGATTCCAGTCTTGGGTAACGATCTGTGTGGAATTGACATGTCCTCCCCGCGTCTGCGAGGGGCTTCTGCCAGGTGCTGCAGTTTCCTCCCATTGTTCAAAGATGTGCAGGTCCTTATATGTGATTTGTGAAGCATTTCTTAAATGTTTCAATCCTGCCAGCATCCAGTGCCTTGGACAAAATAACTGGAGGTGAATACAAGATACTGTGCCTTTTGACACCATTTCCTGCTGGATTTTCATCAATCCTGCTTTATATCGGTGACAACTTCCATGACCTTTTTTGATGCTATGTCTGAATTGACAGTCTAGTTCCAAATATTTGTTGTGTAGTATTACAAGGTCTCTGTTACAGCATACCCATGAATGCCCACTTCAAAAGATACTTCCATATCATAGAATCCCTACAGTGTGGAAACAAGCCCCTTTTGACCCAAGAAGTCCACAGCCACCCTCCAAAGAGCATCTCACCCTGACTCATTCCCCGACCCTTTCCTCAGTAACCCTACATTTCCCATGACTAACACACCTAATCTACACATCCCGAAACACAATGGGCAAGTTTGGCATGGCCCATACAACTAGCCTGCACATCTTTGGACAGTGGGAGGAAACCAGAGCACCCAGCAGGAACCCATGCAGGCATGGGCAGAATGTACAAACTCTGCACAGAAAATCACGCAACGGTGGGATCGAACCTGGGTCCCTGGCGCTGTGAGTCAGCAGTGCTAACCACTGAGCCACCGTGCTGCCCTTGGAGTTAGACAGAGCTTGCTTGTTCCTGGGTGGCCTCAAACTGCCAACCTCCACTTAGTGGCAAAAGTGCTGACCAACTGCACTCATCTTCACTGGTTTTTGCTTTGTATCATTGAATTCAATCCTTCAAACTCTATGATAAATATTTAAATTTCCATTGATATGTGAGCGTTGTTTTTAGTACGCTGTATTGGTTTATTATGTTTCATTGGTACATCATGAATACTGTATGTATAAGCAAATGGGCAAGTTGGTAATGATGCAGTCCGCAGACCTGGAGGATAATAACACTGTCCTTCAATCGCCCACGATGCCCTCTGCAAATTGGTAGAAAACAAAAATTTCGATAAAATTAATCTCTCCTCCCGTCAGTCGATCAAAATTAATTCAGAATTTTGTCCAGGCCAATAACTGTAAGATTACACGGGCCTAAACAAAACTACTGGCTCATATTAGTTCAGTAAAGTGAAAGGGCAACAATAGAGGCAGTAGGAACTGCAGATGCTGGAGAATCTGAGATAAGAAGGTGTCAAGCTGGATGAACACAGCAGGTCAAGCAGTATCATCCAGCTCTACACCTTGTTATCTCAGATTCTCCAGCGCCAATTTTCTGAAGTAGGGTCTCGTCCCGAAACATCAGCTTTCTTGCTCCTCTGATGCTGCTTGGCCTGCTGTGTTCATCCAGCTCTCCACCTTGGGCAACAATAGAGTATGCTTTAAGTCACTAGATATGTTACGTGGGTTTGTCTTCCTTAGGGTGGAGTTAGTGGAACCGAAAAAGATGTCTCCCTCACAGCGTTTGTGACAAAAGAATTGCATTGTTCCTTGGTGGCCTTTCAACAGAAGAATATTCAGAGATTTCACGAGTGGTAAGAATGTAACTTCTTTTACTTCTCTTTATCTCACTTTTTCCAACAATTGGAAAATAGATTTTAGAAATAACATCGAGCTGATGAAGTGTGAAAAGAAGAATAATTCCAAGCAGTGGTGGGAGTTGGTCAGTGAGGTGGGAAGAGTGGATAGGTGGGAGAGAAGGCGGACAGGTCATGGAAGCGGGGATGAGTGGAGGAACTAGTCTTGGGATGAGGCTGACGGGTGGGGAGATTTTGAGGGTGGCAAAGTCCATATTGAGGCCATTGAGTTGGAAGCTCCCGAGGCGGAATATGAGGTGCTGCTCCTCTAGTTTCTGGGTGGTGTGATTGTGACACTGGAAGAGGCCCAGGATGGACATGTCGTCCAGGGAGTGGGAGGGGGAGTTGAAGTGATGCAATGATTTGGATATGAAAATAGAAGGTGTGGTTAGTAAGTTTCCCAATGATTGAAGGTGTAGTAGCCAGCCAAGAAGGTCACCTCAGAATGCAATGGGACATTGACAAGGGCCAATAAACTGAGGAGTGGCAGATGGAGTTGAAGTTAGACAAATGTGAGGTGCTACATTTTGGAAAGGCAAATCAGGGCAGCACGTATACACTGATGGGATGCAGTGACTTGGGGAAAGGAGATGCAGTGACTGTGGAAATGGGATGCAGTGACTGAGTGAAATTGGATGCAGTGACTGAGTGAAATGGGATGCAGTGACTGAGTGAAATGGGATGCAGTGACTGAGTGAAATGAGCTGCAATGACTGTGTGAAGTGGGATGCAGTGACTGATGGAGATTGAATGCAGTGTCTGAGGGAAATGGGATGCAGTGACTGAGGGAAATGGGATGCAGTGACTGAGGGAAATGGGATGCAGTGACTGAGGAAAATGGGATGCAGTGACTGAGGGAAATGGGATGCAGTTACTGAGGGAAATAGGATGCAGTTAATTTTCGGAAATGGGATGCAGTGATTGAATGAAATGGGTGCAAGTGACCGTGGAGATGGGATGCAGTGACTTGGGGAAAGGAGATGCAGTGACTGTGGAAACGGGATGCTGTTACTGAGGGTAACGGGTTGCAGTGGCGAAGTGAAATGGCACGCCGTGTCTCTGTGAAATGTGATGCGGAGACCGTGGGGAAATCGATGCAGTGACTGAATGAAATGGGATGCAGTGACTGAGTGAAATGTGATGCGTTGACTGATGGAAAGGAGATGCCGTCACTGTGGGAAATGGCATGCAGTGACTGAGTGAAATGGGGAGCTGTGAATGAGTGAAATGGGAAGCTGTGAATGAGTGAAATGGGCTGCAGTGACTGAGTGAAATGGGGTGCAGTGACTCTGTGAAATGGGATGCAGTGACTGAGGGAAAGGAGATGCAGTGACTGAGGGGAATGGGATGCAGCGACTGAGTGAAATGGGATGCAGTGACTGAGTGAAATGGGATGCAGTGACTGAGTGAATGGGATGCAGTGACTGAGTGAACTGGGATGCGGTGACTGAGTGAACGGGGATGCAGTGACTTCGTGTCCTGGGATGCAGTGACTGAGTGAAATGGGATGCAGTGACTGTTAAATGGGCTGCAGGGACTGTGGGAAATGGGATGCACTGACTGAGGGGAATGGGACGCAGTGACTGAGGGGAATGGGATGCAGTGACTGAGTGAACTGGGATGCACTGACTGAGGGAAATGGGATGCAGTGACTGAGGGTAATGTGATGCAGTGTCTGAGGGTAATGGGATGCAGTGACTGAGGGGAATGGGATGCAGTGACTGAGTGAACTGGAATGCAGTGACTGATTGAACTAGGGTGCAGTGACTAAATTAAATGGGATGCAGTCACTGTGGGAAATGGCATGCTGTGACTGAGGTAAATGGGATGCAGTGACTGAGGGGAATGTGATGCAGTGACTGAGGGAAATGGGATGCAGTGTCTGAGTTAAATGGGATGCAGTGACTGATGGAAATGGGATGCAGTGACTGAGTGAAATGGGATGCAGTGACTGACTGAAATGGGATGCACTGACTGAGGGAAATGGGATGCAGTTACTGAGGGAAATAGGATGCAGTGACTTTTGGAAATGGGATGCAGTGAGTGATGGAAATGGGAGGCAGTGATTGAATGAAATGGGTGCAAGTGACCGTGGAGATGGGATGCAGTGACTTGGGGAAAGGAGATGCAGTGACTGTGGAAACGGGATGCTGTGACTGAGGGTAACGGGTTGCAGTGGCGAAGTGAAATGGGACGCCGTGTCTCTTTGAAATCTGATGCGGAGACTGTGGGGAAATGGATGCAGTGACTGAGTGAAATGTGATGCGTTGACTGATGGAAAGCAGATGCCGTCACTGTGGAAAATGGCATGCAGTGACTGAGTGAAATGGGAAGCTGTGAATGAGTGAAATGGGAAGCTGTGAATGAGTGAAATGGGCTGCAGTGACTGAGTGAAATGGGGTGCAGTGACTCTGTGAAATGGGATGCAGTGACTGAGGGAAAGAAGATGCTGTGAATGATGGAAATGGGATGCCATGACTGATGGAAATGGGATGCCATGACTGATGGAAGTGGGATGCCGTGACTGATGGAAATGGGATGCCGTGACTGAGTGACATGGGATGCAGTGACTGTGTGACATGGGATGCAGTGACTGAGTGAAATGGGATGCAGTGACTGAGTGAAATGGGATGCAGTGACAGATGGAAATTGAATGCAGTGAGAGAGTGAAATGGGATGCAATGACTGTGGGAAATGGGATGCAGTGACTGCGTGAAATGGGATGCAGTGACTGCGTGAAATGGGATGCAGTGACTGACGGAAATGGGATGCAGTGACTGTGGGAAATGGGATGCAGTCACTGTGGGAAACGAGATGAAGTGACTGTGTGAAATGTGATGCTGTGACTGTGTGAAGTGGGATGCAGTGACTGAGTGCAATGGGATGCAGTGACTGAGTGAAATGGGATGCAGTGACTGTGGGAAATGGGATGCAGTGAATGAGTGAAGTGAGATGCAGTGACTGATGGAAATTGAATGCAGTGTCTGATGCAAATGGGATGCAGTGACTGAGTGAAATGGGATGCAGTGACTGAGTGAAATGAGCTGCAATGACTGTGTGAAGTGGAATCCAGTGACTGTGGGAAATGGGATGCAGTGAATGAGTGAAGTGAGATGCAGTGACTGATGGAGATTGAATGCAGTGCCTGAGGGAAATGAGATGCAGTTACTGAGGGAAATAGGATGCAGTGACTTTTGGAAATGGGATGCAGTGAGTGATGGAAATGGGAGGCAGTGATTGAATGAAATGGGTGCAAGTGACCGTGGAGATGGGATGCAGTGACTTGGGGAAAGGAGATGCAGTGACTGTGGAAACGGGATGCTGTGACTGAGGGTAACGGGTTGAGGCGGCTAAGTGAAATGGGACGCCGTGTCTCTGTGAAATGTGATGCGGAGACTGTGGGGAAATGGATGCAGTGACTGAATGAAATGGGATGCAGTGACTGAGTGAAATGTGATGCGTTGACTGATGGAAAGGAGATGAGGTCACTGTGGGAAATGGCATGCAGTGACTGAGTGAAATGGGGAGCTGTGAATGAGTGAAATGGGAAGCTGTGAATGAGTGAAATGGGCTGCAATGACTGAGTGAAATGGGGTGCAGTGACTGATGGAAATGGGATGCAGTGACTGAGGGAAAGGAGATGCAGTGACTGAGGGGAATGGGATGCAGCGACTGAGTGAACTGGGATGCAGTGACTGTGTGGAATGGGATGCAGTGACTGAGTGAACTGGGATGCAGTGACTGACTGAACTGGGATGCAGTGACTGAGTGAACTGGGTTGCAGTGACTGAGTGAACTAGGATGCTGTGACTGAGTGAACGGGGATGCAGTGACTGAGTGTCCTGGGATGCAGTGACTGAGTGAAATGGGATGCAGTGACTGCTAAATGGGCTGCAGGGTCTGTTGGAAATGGGATGCACTGACTGAGGGGAATGGGATGCAGTGACTGAGGGGAATGGGATGCAGCGACTGAGTGAACTGGGATGCAGTGATGAGTGAAATGGGATGCAGTGACTGAGTGAAATGGGGTGCAGTGACACTGTGAAATGGGATGCAGTGACTGAGGGAAAGGAGATGCAGTGACTGAGGGGAATGGGATGCAGCGACTGAGTGAAATGGGATGCAGTGACTGAGTGAAATGGGATGCAGTGACTGAGTGAAATGGGATGCAGTGACTGCGAGAAATGGGATGCAGTGACTGCATGAAATGGGATGCAGTGACTGACGGAAATGGGATGCAGTGACTGTGGGAAATGGGATGCAGTGACTGTGGGAAACGGGATGAAGTGACTGTGTGAAATGTGATGCTGTGACTGTGTGAAATGTGATGCTGTGACTGTGTGAAATGTGATGCTGTGACTGTCTGAAATGGGATGCAGTGACTGAGTGAAATGGGATGCAGTGACTGTGGGAAATGGGATGCAGTGAATGAGTGAAGTGAGATGCAGTGACTGATGGAAATTGAATGCAGTGTCTGATGCAAATGGGATGCAGTGACTGAGTGAAATGGGATGCAGTGACTGAGTGAAATTGGATGCAGTGACTGAGTGAAATGGGATGCAGTGACTGAGTGAAATGGGATGCAGTGACTGAGTGAAATGAGCTGCAATGACTGTGTGAAGTGGGATGCAGTGACTGATGGAGATTGAATGCAGTGTCTGAGGGAAATGGGATGCAGTGACTGAGGGAAATGGGATGCAGTGACTGAGGGAAATGGGATGCAGTGACTGAGGGAAATGGGATGCAGTGACTGAGGGAAATGGGATGCAGTGACTGAGGGAAATGGGATGCAGTTACTGAGGGAAATAGGATGCAGTTAATTTTCGGAAATGGGATGCAGTGATTGAATGAAATGGGTGCAAGTGACCGTGGAGATGGGATGCAGTGACTTGGGGAAAGGAGATGCAGTGACTGTGGAAACGGGATGCTGTTACTGAGGGTAACGGGTTGCAGTGGCGAAGTGAAATGGCACGCCGTGTCTCTGTGAAATGTGATGCGGAGACCGTGGGGAAATCGATGCAGTGACTGAATGAAATGGGATGCAGTGACTGAGTGAAATGTGATGCGTTGACTGATGGAAAGGAGATGCCGTCACTGTGGGAAATGGCATGCAGTGACTGAGTGAAATGGGGAGCTGTGAATGAGTGAAATGGGAAGCTGTGAATGAGTGAAATGGGCTGCAGTGACTCTGTGAAATGGGATGCAGTGACTGAGGGAAAGGAGATGCAGTGACTGAGGGGAATGGGATGCAGCGACTGAGTGAAATGGGATGCAGTGACTGAGTGAAATGGGATGCAGTGACTGAGTGAAATGGGATGCAGTGACTGAGTGAACTGGGATGCGGTGACTGAGTGAACGGGGATGCAGTGACTTCGTGTCCTGGGATGCAGTGACTGAGTGAAATGGGATGCAGTGACTGTTAAATGGGCTGCAGGGACTGTGGGAAATGGGATGCACTGACTGAGGGGAATGGGACGCAGTGACTGAGGGGAATGGGATGCAGTGACTGAGTGAACTGGGATGCACTGACTGAGGGAAATGGGATGCAGTGACTGAGGGTAATGTGATGCAGTGTCTGAGGGTAATGGGATGCAGTGACTGAGGGGAATGGGATGCAGTGACTGAGTGAACTGGAATGCAGTGACTGATTGAACTGGGGTGCAGTGACTAAATTAAATGGGATGCAGTCACTGTGGGAAATGGCATGCTGTGACTGTGGTAAATGGGATGCAGTGACTGAGGGGAATGTGATGCAGTGACTGAGGGAAATGGGATGCAGTGTCTGAGTTAAATGGGATGCAGTGACTGATGGAATTGGGATGCAGTGACTGAGTGAAATGGGATGCAGTGACTGACTGAAATGGGATGCACTGACTGAGGGAATTGGGATGCAGTGACTGAGGGAAATGGGATGCAGTTACTGAGGGAAATAGGATGCAGTGACTTTTGGAAATGGGATGCAGTGAGTGATGGAAATGGGAGGCAGTGATTGAATGAAATGGGTGCAAGTGACCGTGGAGATGGGATGCAGTGACTTGGGGAAAGGAGATGCAGTGACTGTGGAAACGGGATGCTGTGACTGAGGGTAACGGGCTGCAGTGGCGAAGTGAAATGGGACGCCGTGTCTCTTTGAAATCTGATGCGGAGACTGTGGGGAAATGGATGCAGTGACTGAGTGAAATGTGATGCGTTGACTGATGGAAAGGAGATGCCGTCACTGTGGAAAATGGCATGCAGTGACTGAGTGAAATGGGAAGCTGTGAATGAGTGAAATGGGAAGCTGTGAATGAGTGAAATGGGGTGCAGTGACTCTGTGAAATGGGATGCAGTGACTGAGGGAAAGAAGATGCTGTGAATGATGGAAATGGGATGCCATGACTGATGGAAATGGGATGCCGTGACTGATGGAAGTGGGATGCCGTGACTGAGGGAAATGGGATGCCGTGACTGAGTGACATGGGATGCAGTGACTGAGTGACATGGGATGCAGTGACTGAGTGACATGGGATGCAGTGACTGAGTGAAATGGGATGCAGTGACTGAGTGAAATGGGATGCAGTGACAGATGGAAATTGAATGCAGTGAGAGAGTGAAATGGGATGCAATGACTGTGGGAAATGGGATGCAGTGACTGTGGGAAATGGGATGCAGTCACTGTGGGAAACGAGATGAAGTGACTGTGTGAAATGTGATGCTGTGACTGTGTGAAATGGGATGCAGTGACTGAGTGAAATGGGATGCAGTGACTGAGTGAAATGGGATGCAGTGACTGTGGGAAATGGGATGCAGTGAATGAGTGAAGTGAGATGCAGTGACTGATGGAAATTGAATGCAGTGTCTGATGCAAATGGGATGCAGTGACTGAGTGAAATGGGATGCAGTGACTGAGTGAAATGAGCTGCAATGACTGTGTGAAATGGGATGCAGTGACTGTGGGAAATGGGATGCAGTGAATGAGTGAAATGTGATGCGTTGACTGATGGAAAGGAGATGAGGTCACTGTGGGAAATGGCATGCAGTGACTGAGTGAAATGGGGAGCTGTGAATGAGTGAAATGGGAAGCTGTGAATGAGTGAAATGGGCTGCAATGACTGAGTGAAATGGGGTGCAGTGACTGATGGAAATGGGATGCAGTGACTGAGGGAAAGGAGATGCAGTGACTGAGGGGAATGGGATGCAGCGACTGAGTGAACTGGGATGCAGTGACTGTGTGAAATGGGATGCAGTGACTGAGTGAACTGGGATGCAGTGACTGAGTGAACTAGGATGCTGTGACTGAGTGAACGGGGATGCAGTGACTGAGTGTCCTGGGATGCAGTGACTGAGTGAAATGGGATGCAGTGACTGCTAAATGGGCTGCAGGGTCTGTTGGAAATGGGATGCACTGACTGAGGGGAATGGGATGCAGTGACTGAGGGGAATGGGATGCAGCGACTGAGTGAACTGGGATGCAGTGACACTGTGAAATGGGATGCAGTGACTGAGGGAAAGGAGATGCAGTGACTGAGGGGAATGGGATGCAGCGACTGAGTGAAATGGGATGCAGTGACTGAGTGAAATGGGATGCAGTGACTGAGTGAAATGGGATGCAGTGACTGCATGAAATGGGATGCAGTGACTGACGGAAATGGGATGCAGTGACTGTGGGAAATGGGATGCAGTGACTGTGGGAAACGGGATGAAGTGACTGTGTGAAATGTGATGCTGTGACTGTGTGAAATGTGATGCTGTGACTGTCTGAAATGGGATGCAGTGACTGAGTGAAATGGGATGCAGTGACTGTGGGAAATGGGATGCAGTGAATGAGTGAAGTGAGATGCAGTGACTGATGGAAATTGAATGCAGTGTCTGATGCAAATGGGATGCAGTGACTGAGTGAAATGGGATGCAGTGACTGAGTGAAATTGGATGCAGTGACTGAGTGAAATGGGATGCAGTGACTGAGTGAAATGGGATGCAGTGACTGAGTGAAATGAGCTGCAATGACTGTGTGAAGTGGGATGCAGTGACTGATGGAGATTGAATGCAGTGTCTGAGGGAAATGGGATGCAGTGACTGAGGGAAATGGGATGCAGTGACTGAGGGAAATGGGATGCAGTGACTGAGGGAAATGGGATGCAGTTACTGAGGGAAATAGGATGCAGTTAATTTTCGGAAATGGGATGCAGTGATTGAATGAAATGGGTGCAAGTGACCGTGGAGATGGGATGCAGTGACTTGGGGAAAGGAGATGCAGTGACTGTGGAAACGGGATGCTGTTACTGAGGGTAACGGGTTGCAGTGGCGAAGTGAAATGGCACGCCGTGTCTCTGTGAAATGTGATGCGGAGACCGTGGGGAAATCGATGCAGTGACTGAATGAAATGGGATGCAGTGACTGAGTGAAATGTGATGCGTTGACTGATGGAAAGGAGATGCCGTCACTGTGGGAAATGGCATGCAGTGACTGAGTGAAATGGGGAGCTGTGAATGAGTGAAATGGGAAGCTGTGAATGAGTGAAATGGGCTGCAGTGACTCTGTGAAATGGGATGCAGTGACTGAGGGAAAGGAGATGCAGTGACTGAGGGGAATGGGATGCAGCGACTGAGTGAAATGGGATGCAGTGACTGAGTGAAATGGGATGCAGTGACTGAGTGAAATGGGATGCAGTGACTGAGTGAACTGGGATGCGGTGACTGAGTGAACGGGGATGCAGTGACTTCGTGTCCTGGGATGCAGTGACTGAGTGAAATGGGATGCAGTGACTGTTAAATGGGCTGCAGGGACTGTGGGAAATGGGATGCACTGACTGAGGGGAATGGGACGCAGTGACTGAGGGGAATGGGATGCAGTGACTGAGTGAACTGGGATGCACTGACTGAGGGAAATGGGATGCAGTGACTGAGGGTAATGTGATGCAGTGACTGAGGGTAATGGGATGCAGTGACTGAGGGGAATGGGATGCAGTGACTGAGTGAACTGGAATGCAGTGACTGATTGAACTGGGGTGCAGTGACTAAATTAAATGGGATGCAGTCACTGTGGGAAATGGCATGCTGTGACTGTGGTAAATGGGATGCAGTGACTGAGGGGAATGTGATGCAGTGACTGAGGGAAATGGGATGCAGTGTCTGAGTTAAATGGGATGCAGTGACTGATGGAAATGGGATGCAGTGACTGAGTGAAATGGGATGCAGTGACTGACTGAAATGGGATGCAGTGACTGAGTGAAATGGGATGCAGTGACTGAGTGAACTGGGATGCGGTGACTGAGTGAACGGGGATGCAGTGACTTCGTGTCCTGGGATGCAGTGACTGAGTGAAATGGGATGCAGTGACTGTTAAATGGGCTGCAGGGACTGTGGGAAATGGGATGCACTGACTGAGGGGAATGGGACGCAGTGACTGAGGGGAATGGGATGCAGTGACTGAGTGAACTGGGATGCACTGACTGAGGGAAATGGGATGCAGTGACTGAGGGTAATGTGATGCAGTGTCTGAGGGTAATGGGATGCAGTGACTGAGGGGAATGGGATGCAGTGACTGAGTGAACTGGAATGCAGTGACTGATTGAACTGGGGTGCAGTGACTAAATTAAATGGGATGCAGTCACTGTGGGAAATGGCATGCTGTGACTGTGGTAAATGGGATGCAGTGACTGAGGGGAATGTGATGCAGTGACTGAGGGAAATGGGATGCAGTGTCTGAGTTAAATGGGATGCAGTGACTGATGGAAATGGGATGCAGTGACTGAGTGAAATGGGATGCAGTGACTGACTGAAATGGGATGCACTGACTGAGGGAATTGGGATGCAGTGACTGAGGGAAATGGGATGCAGTTACTGAGGGAAATAGGATGCAGTGACTTTTGGAAATGGGATGCAGTGAGTGATGGAAATGGGAGGCAGTGATTGAATGAAATGGGTGCAAGTGACCGTGGAGATGGGATGCAGTGACTTGGGGAAAGGAGATGCAGTGACTGTGGAAACGGGATGCTGTGACTGAGGGTAACGGGCTGCAGTGGCGAAGTGAAATGGGACGCCGTGTCTCTTTGAAATCTGATGCGGAGACTGTGGGGAAATGGATGCAGTGACTGAGTGAAATGTGATGCGTTGACTGATGGAAAGGAGATGCCGTCACTGTGGAAAATGGCATGCAGTGACTGAGTGAAATGGGAAGCTGTGAATGAGTGAAATGGGAAGCTGTGAATGAGTGAAATGGGGTGCAGTGACTCTGTGAAATGGGATGCAGTGACTGAGGGAAAGAAGATGCTGTGAATGATGGAAATGGGATGCCATGACTGATGGAAATGGGATGCCGTGACTGATGGAAGTGGGATGCCGTGACTGAGGGAAATGGGATGCCGTGACTGAGTGACATGGGATGCAGTGACTGAGTGACATGGGATGCAGTGACTGAGTGAAATGGGATGCAGTGACTGAGTGAAATGGGATGCAGTGACAGATGGAAATTGAATGCAGTGAGAGAGTGAAATGGGATGCAATGACTGTGGGAAATGGGATGCAGTGACTGCGTGAAATGGGATGCAGTGACTGACGGAAATGGGATGCAGTGACTGTGGGAAATGGGATGCAGTCACTGTGGGAAACGAGATGAAGTGACTGTGTGAAATGTGATGCTGTGACTGTGTGAAATGGGATGCAGTGACTGAGTGAAATGGGATGCAGTGACTGAGTGAAATGGGATGCAGTGACTGTGGGAAATGGGATGCAGTGAATGAGTGAAGTGAGATGCAGTGACTGATGGAAATTGAATGCAGTGTCTGATGCAAATGGGATGCAGTGACTGAGTGAAATGGGATGCAGTGACTGAGTGAAATGAGCTGCAATGACTGTGTGAAATGGGATGCAGTGACTGTGGGAAATGGGATGCAGTGAATGAGTGAAATGTGATGCGTTGACTGATGGAAAGGAGATGAGGTCACTGTGGGAAATGGCATGCAGTGACTGAGTGAAATGGGGAGCTGTGAATGAGTGAAATGGGAAGCTGTGAATGAGTGAAATGGGCTGCAATGACTGAGTGAAATGGGGTGCAGTGACTGATGGAAATGGGATGCAGTGACTGAGGGAAAGGAGATGCAGTGACTGAGGGGAATGGGATGCAGCGACTGAGTGAACTGGGATGCAGTGACTGTGTGAAATGGGATGCCGTGACTGAGTGAACTGGGATGCAGTGACTGACTGAACTGGGATGCAGTGACTGAGTGAACTGGGTTGCAGTGACTGAGTGAACTAGGATGCTGTGACTGAGTGAACGGGGATGCAGTGACTGAGTGTCCTGGGATACAGTGACTGAGTGAAATGGGATGCAGTGACTGCTAAATGGGCTGCAGGGTCTGTTGGAAATGGGATGCACTGACTGAGGGGAATGGGATGCAGTGACTGAGGGGAATGGGATGCGGCGACTGAGTGAACTGGGATGCAGTGACACTGTGAAATGGGATGCAGTGACTGAGGGAAAGGAGATGCAGTGACTGAGGGGAATGGGATGCAGCGACTGAGTGAAATGGGATGCAGTGACTGAGTGAAATGGGATGCAGTGACTGAGTGAAATGGGATGCAGTGACTGCATGAAATGGGATGCAGTGACTGACGGAAATGGGATGCAGTGACTGTGGGAAATGGGATGCAGTGACTGTGGGAAACGGGAAGAAGTGACTGTGTGAAATGTGATGCTGTGACTGTGTGAAATGTGATGCTGTGACTGTCTGAAATGGGATGCAGTGACTGAGTGAAATGGGATGCAGTGACTGTGGGAAATGGGATGCAGTGAATGAGTGAAGTGAGATGCAGTGACTGATGGAAATTGAATGCAGTGTCTGATGCAAATGGGATGCAGTGACTGAGTGAAATGGGATGCAGTGACTGAGTGAAATTGGATGCAGTGACTGAGTGAAATGGGATGCAGTGACTGAGTGAAATGGGATGCAGTGACTGAGTGAAATGAGCTGCAATGACTGTGTGAAGTGGGATGCAGTGACTGATGGAGATTGAATGCAGTGTCTGAGGGAAATGGGATGCAGTGACTGAGGGAAATGGGATGCAGTGACTGAGGGAAATGGGATGCAGTGACTGAGGGAAATGGGATGCAGTTACTGAGGGAAATAGGATGCAGTTAATTTTCGGAAATGGGATGCAGTGATTGAATGAAATGGGTGCAAGTGACCGTGGAGATGGGATGCAGTGACTTGGGGAAAGGAGATGCAGTGACTGTGGAAACGGGATGCTGTTACTGAGGGTAACGGGTTGCAGTGGCGAAGTGAAATGGCACGCCGTGTCTCTGTGAAATGTGATGCGGAGACCGTGGGGAAATCGATGCAGTGACTGAATGAAATGGGATGCAGTGACTGAGTGAAATGTGATGCGTTGACTGATGGAAAGGAGATGCCGTCACTGTGGGAAATGGCATGCAGTGACTGAGTGAAATGGGGAGCTGTGAATGAGTGAAATGGGAAGCTGTGAATGAGTGAAATGGGCTGCAGTGACTCTGTGAAATGGGATGCAGTGACTGAGGGAAAGGAGATGCAGTGACTGAGGGGAATGGGATGCAGCGACTGAGTGAAATGGGATGCAGTGACTGAGTGAAATGGGATGCAGTGACTGAGTGAAATGGGATGCAGTGACTGAGTGAACTGGGATGCGGTGACTGAGTGAACGGGGATGCAGTGACTTCGTGTCCTGGGATGCAGTGACTGAGTGAAATGGGATGCAGTGACTGTTAAATGGGCTGCAGGGACTGTGGGAAATGGGATGCACTGACTGAGGGGAATGGGACGCAGTGACTGAGGGGAATGGGATGCAGTGACTGAGTGAACTGGGATGCACTGACTGAGGGAAATGGGATGCAGTGACTGAGGGTAATGTGATGCAGTGACTGAGGGTAATGGGATGCAGTGACTGAGGGGAATGGGATGCAGTGACTGAGTGAACTGGAATGCAGTGACTGATTGAACTGGGGTGCAGTGACTAAATTAAATGGGATGCAGTCACTGTGGGAAATGGCATGCTGTGACTGTGGTAAATGGGATGCAGTGACTGAGGGGAATGTGATGCAGTGACTGAGGGAAATGGGATGCAGTGTCTGAGTTAAATGGGATGCAGTGACTGATGGAAATGGGATGCAGTGACTGAGTGAAATGGGATGCAGTGACTGACTGAAATGGGATGCACTGACTGAGGGAATTGGGATGCAGTGACTGAGTGAAATGGGATGCAGTGACTGACTGAAATGGGATGCAGTGACTGAGGGAATTGGGATGCAGTGACTGAGGGAAATGGGATGCAGTTACTGAGGGAAATAGGATGCAGTGACTTTTGGAAATGGGATGCAGTGAGTGATGGAAATGGGAGGCAGTGATTGAATGAAATGGGTGCAAGTGACCGTGGAGATGGGATGCAGTGACTTGGGGAAAGGAGATGCAGTGACTGTGGAAACGGGATGCTGTGACTGAGGGTAACGGGCTGCAGTGGCGAAGTGAAATGGGACGCCGTGTCTCTTTGAAATCTGATGCGGAGACTGTGGGGAAATGGATGCAGTGACTGAGTGAAATGTGATGCGTTGACTGATGGAAAGGAGATGCCGTCACTGTGGAAAATGGCATGCAGTGACTGAGTGAAATGGGAAGCTGTGAATGAGTGAAATGGGAAGCTGTGAATGAGTGAAATGGGGTGCAGTGACTCTGTGAAATGGGATGCAGTGACTGAGGGAAAGAAGATGCTGTGAATGATGGAAATGGGATGCCATGACTGATGGAAATGGGATGCCGTGACTGATGGAAGTGGGATGCCGTGACTGAGGGAAATGGGATGCCGTGACTGAGTGACATGGGATGCAGTGACTGAGTGACATGGGATGCAGTGACTGAGTGAAATGGGATGCAGTGACTGAGTGAAATGGGATGCAGTGACAGATGGAAATTGAATGCAGTGAGAGAGTGAAATGGGATGCAATGACTGTGGGAAATGGGATGCAGTGACTGCGTGAAATGGGATGCAGTGACTGACGGAAATGGGATGCAGTGACTGTGGGAAATGGGATGCAGTCACTGTGGGAAACGAGATGAAGTGACTGTGTGAAATGTGATGCTGTGACTGTGTGAAATGGGATGCAGTGACTGAGTGAAATGGGATGCAGTGACTGAGTGAAATGGGATGCAGTGACTGTGGGAAATGGGATGCAGTGAATGAGTGAAGTGAGATGCAGTGACTGATGGAAATTGAATGCAGTGTCTGATGCAAATGGGATGCAGTGACTGAGTGAAATGGGATGCAGTGACTGAGTGAAATGAGCTGCAATGACTGTGTGAAATGGGATGCAGTGACTGTGGGAAATGGGATGCAGTGAATGAGTGAAATGTGATGCGTTGACTGATGGAAAGGAGATGAGGTCACTGTGGGAAATGGCATGCAGTGACTGAGTGAAATGGGGAGCTGTGAATGAGTGAAATGGGAAGCTGTGAATGAGTGAAATGGGCTGCAATGACTGAGTGAAATGGGGTGCAGTGACTGATGGAAATGGGATGCAGTGACTGAGGGAAAGGAGATGCAGTGACTGAGGGGAATGGGATGCAGCGACTGAGTGAACTGGGATGCAGTGACTGTGTGAAATGGGATGCCGTGACTGAGTGAACTGGGATGCAGTGACTGACTGAACTGGGATGCAGTGACTGAGTGAACTGGGTTGCAGTGACTGAGTGAACTAGGATGCTGTGACTGAGTGAACGGGGATGCAGTGACTGAGTGTCCTGGGATACAGTGACTGAGTGAAATGGGATGCAGTGACTGCTAAATGGGCTGCAGGGTCTGTTGGAAATGGGATGCACTGACTGAGGGGAATGGGATGCAGTGACTGAGGGGAATGGGATGCAGCGACTGAGTGAACTGGGATGCAGTGATGAGTGAAATGGGATGCAGTGACTGATGGGAATGGGATGCAGTGACTGAGGGAAATGGGATGCAGTGACTGAGGGTAATGGGATGCAGTGACTGAGGGGAATGGGATGCAGTGACTGAGGGGAATGGGATGCAGTGACTGAGTGAACTGGAATGCAGTGACGGAGTGAAATGGGATGCACTGACTGACTGAAATGGGATGCACTGACTGAGTGAAATGGGATGCAGTGACTGAGGGAAATGGGATGCAGTGACTGAGGGAAATAGGATGCAGTGACTTTTGGAAATGGGATGCAGTGAGAGAGTGAAACTCGATACAATGACTGTTGGAAATGGGATGTAGTGTCTGAGAGAAATGGGATGCAGTGACTGAGGGAAATGGGATGCAGTGACTGAGTGAAATGGGACGCAGTGACTGAGGGAAATGGGATGCAGTACCTGACGGAACTTGAATGCAACATCAGATGAGAAACAGGATGCCGTGACTCTGTGAAATGGGATGCAACGACTGCGTGAAATGGGATGCAGTGAATGAGTGAAGTGAGATGCAGTGACTGATGGAGATTGAATGCAGTGTCTGATGCAAATGGGATGCACTGACTGAGTGAAATGGGATGCAGTGACTGAGGGGAATGGGATGCAGTGACTGAGGGAAATGGGATGCAGTGACTGAGGGAAATGGGATGCAGTTACTGAGGGAAATAGGATGCAGTGACTTTTGGAAATGGGATGCAGTGAGTGATGGAAATGGGAGGCAGTGATTGAATGAAATGGGTGCAAGTGACCGTGGAGATGGGATGCAGTGACTTGGGGAAAGGAGATGCAGTGACTGTGGAAACGGGATGCTGTGACTGAGGGTAACGGGTTGAGGCGGCTAAGTGAAATGGGACGCCGTGTCTCTGTGAAATGTGATGTTGAGACTGTGGGGAAATGGATGCAGTGACTGAATGAAATGGGATGCAGTGACTGAGTGAAATGTGATGCGTTGACTGATGGAAAGGAGATGCCGTCACTGAGGGAAATGGCATGCAGTGACTGAGTGAAATGGGAAGCTGTGAATGAGTGAAATGGGATGCCGTGACTGATGGAAATGGGATGCAGTGACTGAATGAAATGAGATGCAGTGACTGAGGGAAATGAGATGCACTGATGTAGGGAAATTGGATGCACTGGGTGAGTGAAATGTGATGCAGTCACTGAGTGAAATAGGATGCACTGGCTGTGAGAAATGGGATGCAGTGACTGAGGGAAATGGGATGCAGTCACTGAAGGAAATGGGATGCAGTGACTGAGGGAAATGGGATGCAGTGACTGAGTGAAATGGGATACACTGGCTGAGAGAAATGGGATGCAGTGACTGAGGGAAATGGGATGCAGTCACTGAAGGAAATGGGATGCAGTGACTGAGGGAAATGGGATGCAGTGTCTGAGTTAAATGGAATGCAGTGACTGATGGAAATGGGATGCAGTGACTGAGTGAAATGGGATGCAGTGACTGACTGAAATGGGATGCAGTGACTGAGGGAATTGGGATGCAGTGACTGAGGGAATTGGGGTGCAGTGACTGAGGGAAATGGGATGCAGTTACTGAGGGAAATAGGATGCAGTGACTTTTGGAAATGGGATGCAGTGAGTGTTGGAAATGGGAGGCAGTGATTGAATGAAATGGGTGCAAGTGACCGTGGAGACGGGATGCAGTGACTTGGGGAAAGGAGATGCAGTGACTGTGGAAACGGGATGCTGTGACTGAGGGTAACGGGTTGCAGTGGCGAAGTGAAATGGGACGCCGTGTCTCTGTGAAATCTGATGCGGAGACTGTGGGGAAATGGATGCAGTGACTGAAAAATGGGCTGCAGGGACTGTGGGAAATGGGATGCACTGACTGAGGGGAATGGGACGCAGTGACTGAGGGGAATGGGATGCAGTGACTGAGTGAACTGGGATGCACTGACTGAGGGAAAGAAGATGCTGTGAATGATGGAAATGGGATGCCATGACTGATGGAAATGGGATGCCGTGACTGATGGAAGTGGGATGCCGTGACTGAGGGAAATGGGATGCCGTGACTGAGTGACATGGGATGCAGTGACTGAGTGACATGGGATGCAGTGACTGAGTGAAATGGGATGCAGTGACTGAGTGAAATGGGATGCAGTGACAGATGGAAATTGAATGCAGTGAGAGAGTGAAATGGGATGCAATGACTGTGGGAAATGGGATGCAGTGACTGCGTGAAATGGGATGCAGTGACTGACGGAAATGGGATGCAGTGACTGTGGGAAATGGGATGCAGTCACTGTGGGAAACGAGATGAAGTGACTGTGTGAAATGTGATGCTGTGACTGTGTGAAATGGGATGCAGTGACTGAGTGAAATGGGATGCAGTGACAGTGAAATGGGATGCAGTGACTGTGGGAAATGGGATGCAGTGAATGAGTGAAGTGAGATGCAGTGACTGATGGAAATTGAATGCAGTGTCTGATGCAAATGGGATGCAGTGACTGAGTGAAATGGGATGCAGTGACTGAGTGAAATGAGCTGCAATGACTGTGTGAAATGGGATGCAGTGACTGTGGGAAATGGGATGCAGTGAATGAGTGAAATGTGATGCGTTGACTGATGGAAAGGAGATGAGGTCACTGTGGGAAATGGCATGCAGTGACTGAGTGAAATGGGGAGCTGTGAATGAGTGAAATGGGAAGCTGTGAATGAGTGAAATGGGCTGCAATGACTGAGTGAAATGGGGTGCAGTGACTGATGGAAATGGGATGCAGTGACTGAGGGAAAGGAGATGCAGTGACTGAGGGGAATGGGATGCAGCGACTGAGTGAACTGGGATGCAGTGACTGTGTGAAATGGGATGCCGTGACTGAGTGAACTGGGATGCAGTGACTGACTGAACTGGGATGCAGTGACTGAGTGAACTGGGTTGCAGTGACTGAGTGAACTAGGATGCTGTGACTGAGTGAACGGGGATGCAGTGACTGAGTGTCCTGGGATACAGTGACTGAGTGAAATGGGATGCAGTGACTGCTAAATGGGCTGCAGGGTCTGTTGGAAATGGGATGCACTGACTGAGGGGAATGGGATGCAGTGACTGAGGGGAATGGGATGCAGCGACTGAGTGAACTGGGATGCAGTGATGAGTGAAATGGGATGCAGTGACTGATGGGAATGGGATGCAGTGACTGAGGGAAATGGGATGCAGTGACTGAGGGTAATGGGATGCAGTGACTGAGGGGAATGGGATGCAGTGACTGAGGGGAATGGGATGCAGTGACTGAGTGAACTGGAATGCAGTGACGGAGTGAAATGGGATGCACTGACTGACTGAAATGGGATGCACTGACTGAGTGAAATGGGATGCAGTGACTGAGGGAAATGGGATGCAGTGACTGAGGGAAATAGGATGCAGTGACTTTTGGAAATGGGATGCAGTGAGAGAGTGAAACTCGATACAATGACTGTTGGAAATGGGATGTAGTGTCTGAGAGAAATGGGATGCAGTGACTGAGGGAAATGGGATGCAGTGACTGAGTGAAATGGGACGCAGTGACTGAGGGAAATGGGATGCAGTACCTGACGGAACTTGAATGCAACATCAGATGAGAAACAGGATGCCGTGACTCTGTGAAATGGGATGCAACGACTGCGTGAAATGGGATGCAGTGAATGAGTGAAGTGAGATGCAGTGACTGATGGAGATTGAATGCAGTGTCTGATGCAAATGGGATGCACTGACTGAGTGAAATGGGATGCAGTGACTGAGGGAAATGGGATGCAGTGACTGAGGGAAATGGGATGCAGTGACTGAGGGAAATGGGATGCAGTTACTGAGGGAAATAGGATGCAGTGACTTTTGGAAATGGGATGCAGTGAGTGATGGAAATGGGAGGCAGTGATTGAATGAAATGGGTGCAAGTGACCGTGGAGATGGGATGCAGTGACTTGGGGAAAGGAGATGCAGTGACTGTGGAAACGGGATGCTGTGACTGAGGGTAACGGGTTGAGGCGGCTAAGTGAAATGGGACGCCGTGTCTCTGTGAAATGTGATGTTGAGACTGTGGGGAAATGGATGCAGTGACTGAATGAAATGGGATGCAGTGACTGAGTGAAATGTGATGCGTTGACTGATGGAAAGGAGATGCCGTCACTGAGGGAAATGGCATGCAGTGACTGAGTGAAATGGGAAGCTGTGAATGAGTGAAATGGGATGCCGTGACTGATGGAAATGGGATGCAGTGACTGAATGAAATGAGATGCAGTGACTGAGGGAAATGAGATGCACTGATGTAGGGAAATTGGATGCACTGGGTGAGTGAAATGTGATGCAGTCACTGAGTGAAATAGGATGCACTGGCTGTGAGAAATGGGATGCAGTGACTGAGGGAAATGGGATGCAGTCACTGAAGGAAATGGGATGCAGTGACTGAGGGAAATGGGATGCAGTGACTGAGTGAAATGGGATACACTGGCTGAGAGAAATGGGATGCAGTGACTGAGGGAAATGGGATGCAGTCACTGAAGGAAATGGGATGCAGTGACTGAGGGAAATGGGATGCAGTGACTGCGGGAAATGGGATGCAGTGACTGAGGGTAATGTGATGCAGTGTCTGAGGGTAATGGGATGCAGTGACTGAGGGGAATGGGATGCAGTGACTGAGTGAACTGGAATGCAGTGACTGATTGAACTGGGGTGCAGTGACTGAATTAAATGGGATGCAGTCACTGTGGGAAATGGCATGCTGTGACTGAGGTAAATGGGATGCAGTGACTGAGGGGAATGTGATGCAGTGACTGAGGGAAATGGGATGCAGTGTCTGAGTTAAATGGAATGCAGTGACTGATGGAAATGGGATGCAGTGACTGAGTGAAATGGGATGCAGTGACTGACTGAAATGGGATGCACTGACTGAGGGAATTGGGATGCAGTGACTGAGGGAATTGGGGTGCAGTGACTGAGGGAAATGGGATGCAGTTACTGAGGGAAATAGGATGCAGTGACTTTTGGAAATGGGATGCAGTGAGTGTTGGAAATGGGAGGCAGTGATTGAATGAAATGGGTGCAAGTGACCGTGGAGACGGGATGCAGTGACTTGGGGAAAGGAGATGCAGTGACTGTGGAAACGGGATGCTGTGACTGAGGGTAACGGGTTGCAGTGGCGAAGTGAAATGGGACGCCGTGTCTCTGTGAAATCTGATGCGGAGACTGTGGGGAAATGGATGCAGTGACTGAATGAAATGGGATGCGGTGACTGAGTGAAATGTGATGCGTTGACTGATGGAAAGGAGATGCCGTCACTGTGGAAAATGGCATGCAGTGACTGAGTGAAATGGGAAGCTGTGAATGAGTGAAATGGGAAGCTGTGAATGAGTGAAATGGGCTGCAGTGACTGAGTGAAATGGGGTGCAGTGACTCTGTGAAATGGGATGCAGTGACTGAGGGAAAGAAGATGCTGTGAATGATGGAAATGGGATGCCATGACTGATGGAAATGGGATGCCGTGACTGATGGAAGTGGGATGCCGTGACTGATGGAAATGGGATGCCGTGACTGAGTGAAATGGGATGCAGTGACTGAGTGACATGGGATGCAGTGACTGAGTGAAATGGGATGCAGTGACTGAGTGAAATGGGATGCAGTGACAGATGGAAATTGAATGCAGTGAGAGAGTGAAATGGGATGCAATGACTGTGGGAAATGGGATGCAGTGACTGCGTGAAATGGGATGCAGTGACTGCGTGAAATGGGATGCAGTGACTGACGGACATGGGATGCAGTGACTGTGGGAAATGGGATGCAGTCACTGTGGGAAACGAGATGAAGTGACTGTGTGAAATGTGATGCTGTGACTGTGTGAAATGGGATGCAGTGACTGAGTGAAATGGGATGCAGTGACTGAGTGAAATGGGATGCAGTGACTGAGTGAAATGGGATGCAGTGACTGTGGGAAATGGGATGCAGTGAATGAGTGAAGTGAGATGCAGTGACTGATGGAAATTGAATGCAGTGTCTGATGCAAATGGGATGCAGTGACTGAGTGAAATGGGATGCAGTGACTGAGTGAAATGAGCTGCAATGACTGTGTGAAATGGGATGCAGTGACTGTGGGAAATGGGATGCAGTGAATGAGTGAAGTGAGATGCAGTGACTGATGGAGATTGAATGCAGTGCCTGAGGGAAATGAGATGCAGTTACTGAGGGAAATAGGATGCAGTGACTTTTGGAAATGGGATGCAGTGAGTGATGGAAATGGGAGGCAGTGATTGAATGAAATGGGTGCAAGAGACCGTGGAGATGGGATGCAGTGACTTGGAGAAAGGAGATGCAGTGACTGTGGAAACGGGATGCTGTGACTGAGGGTAACGGGTTGAGGCGGCTAAGTGAAATGGGACGCCGTGTCTCTGTGAAATGTGATGCGGAGACTGTGGGGAAATGGATGCAGTGACTGAATGAAATGGGATGCAGTGACTGAGTGAAATGTGATGCGTTGACTGATGGAAAGGAGATGTCGTCACTGTGGGAAATGGCATGCAGTGACTGAGTGAAATGGGGAGCTGTGAATGAGTGAAATGGGAAGCTGTGAATGAGTGAAATGGGCTGCAATGACTGAGTGAAATGGGGTGCAGTGACTGATGGAAATGGGATGCAGTGACTGAGGGAAAGGAGATGCAGTGACTGAGGGGAATGGGATGCAGCGACTGAGTGAACTGGGATGCAGTGACTGTGTGAAATGGGATGCAGTGACTGAGTGAACTGGGATGCAGTGACTGACTGAACTGGGATGCAGTGACTGAGTGAACTGGGATGCAGTGACTGAGTGAAATGTGATGCGTTGACTGATGGAAAGGAGGTGCCGACACTGTTGGAAATGGCATGCTGTGACTGAGTGAAATGGGAAGCTGTGAATGAGTGAAATGGGATGCAGTGACTGAGGGAAATGGGATGCAGTTACTTAGGGAAGTAGGATGCAGTGACTTTTGGAAATGGGATGAATTGAGTGATGGAAATGAGAGGCAGTGATTGAATGAAACGGGTACGAGTGACCATGGAGATGGGATGCAGTGACCTGGGGAAAGGAGATGCAGTGACTGTGGAAACGGGATGCTGTGACTGAGGGTAACGGGATGCAGTGGCTAAGTGAAATGGGACGCCGTGTCTCTGTGAAATCTGATGCGGAGACTGTGGGGAAATGGATTCTGTGACTGAATGAAATGGGATGCAGTGACTGAGTGAAATGTGATGCGTTGACTGATGGAAAGGAGATGCAGTCACTGTGGGAAATGGCATGCAGTGACTGATGGAAATGGGATGCAGTGACTGATGGAAATGGGATGCAGTGACTGAGCTAAATGGGATGCAGTGACTGAATGAAATGAGATGCAGTGACTGAGGGAAATGAGATGCACTGATGTAGGGAAATTGGATGCACTGGGTGAGTGAAATGTGATGCAGTCACTGAGTGAAATGGGATGCACTGGCTGAGCGAAATGGGATGCAGTCACTGAAGGAAATGGGATGCAGTGACTGAGGGAAATGGGATGCAGTGACTGAGTGAAATGGGAAGCTGTGAATGAGTGAAATGGGCTGCAGTGACTGAGTGACATGGGGTGCAGTGACTCTGTGAAATGGGATGCAGTGACTGAGGGAAATGGGTTGCAGTGACTGAGTGAAATGGGAAGCTGTGAATGAGTGAAATGGGAAGCTGTGAATGAGTGAAAGGGGATTTTGTGACTGAGTTAAAGGAGATGCTGTGACTGAGGGAAATGGGATGCACTGTCTCAGTTCAATGAGATTCACTGTCTCAGTTAAATGGGATGCAGTGACTGAGTGAAATGGGATGCAGTGACTGAGGGTAATGGCACGCAGTGACTGAGTGAAATAGGATGCACTGTCTCAGTTGAATAGGATTCACTGTCTCCGTTAAATAGCATGTAGTGACTGAGTCAAATGAAATGCTGTGACTGAGTGAAATGGGATGCAGTGGCTGAGTGAAATGGGATGCAGTGACTGAGGGAAATGGGATGTGCTGACTGAGTGAAATGGGAAGCAGTGGCTGAGTGAAATGGGAAGCAGTGGCTGAGTGAAATGGGATGCAGTGACTGATTGAAATGGGATGCAGTGGTTGAGTGAAATGGGATGCAGTGACTGAGTGAAATGGGATGCAGTGACTGAGTGAAATGGGATTCAGGAACCGACGGTCATGGGATGCAGTGACTGAGTGAAATGGGATGCAGTGACTGAGTGAAATGGGATGCAGTGACTGAGTGAAATGAGGTGCAGTGACTGATGGAGATTGAATGCAGTGTCTGATGCAAATGGGATGCACTGACTGAGTGAAATGGGATGCACTGACTAAGGGAAATGGGATGCAGTGACTGAGGGAATTGGGATGCAGTGACTGAGGGAAATGGGATGCAGTTAGTGAGGGAAATAGGATGCAGTGACTTTTGGAAATGGGATGCAGTGAGTGATGGAAATGGTAGGCAGTGATTGAATGAAATGGGTGCAAGTGACCGTGGAGATGAGATGCAGTGACTTGGGGAAAGGAGATGCAGTGACTGTGGAAACGGGATGCTGTGACTGAGGGTAACGGGTTGCAGTGGCGAAGTGAAATCGGTCGCCATGTCTCTGTGAAATGTGATGCGGAGACTGTGGGGAAATGGATGCAGTGACTGAATGAAATGGGATGCAGTGACTGAGTGAAATGTGATGCGTTGACTGATGGAAAGGAGATGCCGTCACTGTGGGAAATGGCATGCAGTGACTGAGTGAAATGGGAAGCTGTGAATGAGTGAAATGGGATGCCGTGACTGATGGAAATGGGATGCAGTGACTGAATGAAATGAGATGCAGTGACTGAGGGAAATGAGATGCACTGATGTAGGGAAATTGGATGCACTGGGTGAGTGAAATGTGATGCAGTCACTGAGTGAAATAGGATGCACTGGCTGTGAGAAATGGGATGCAGTGACTGAGGGAAATGGGATGCAGTCACTGAAGGAAATGGGATGCAGTGACTGAGGGAAATGGGATGCAGTGACTGAGGGAAATGGGATGCAGTGACTGAGTGAAATGGGATGCACTGGCTGAGAGAAATGGGATGCAGTGACTGAGGGAAATGGGATGCAGTCACTGAAGGAAATGGGATGCAGTGACTGAGGGAAATGGGATGCAGTGACTGCGGGAAATGGGATGCAGTGACTGAGGGTAATGTGATGCAGTGTCTGAGGGTAATGGGATGCAGTGACTGAGGGGAATGGGATGCAGTGACTGAGTGAACTGGAATGCAGTGACTGATTGAACTGGGGTGCAGTGACTGAATTAAATGGGATGCAGTCACTGTGGGAAATGGCATGCTGTGACTGAGGTAAATGGGATGCAGTGACTGAGGGGAATGTGATGCAGTGACTGAGGGAAATGGGATGCAGTGTCTGAGTTAAATGGAATGCAGTGACTGATGGAAATGGGATGCAGTGACTGAGTGAAATGGGATGCAGTGACTGACTGAAATGGGATGCACTGACTGAGGGAATTGGGATGCAGTGACTGAGGGAATTGGGGTGCAGTGACTGAGGGAAATGGGATGCAGTTACTGAGGGAAATAGGATGCAGTGACTTTTGGAAATGGGATGCAGTGAGTGATGGAAATGGGAGGCAGTGATTGAATGAAATGGGTGCAAGTGACCGTGGAGATGGGATGCAGTGACTTGGGGAAAGGAGATGCAGTGACTGTGGAAACGGGATGCTGTGACTGAGGGTAACGGGTTGCAGTGGCGAAGTGAAATGGGACGCCGTGTCTCTGTGAAATCTGATGCGGAGACTGTGGGGAAATGGATGCAGTGACTGAATGAAATGGGATGCGGTGACTGAGTGAAATGTGATGCGTTGACTGATGGAAAGGAGATGCCGTCACTGTGGAAAATGGCATGCAGTGACTGAGTGAAATGGGAAGCTGTGAATGAGTGAAATGGGAAGCTGTGAATGAGTGAAATGGGCTGCAGTGACTGAGTGAAATGGGGTGCAGTGACTCTGTGAAATGGGATGCAGTGACTGAGGGAAAGAAGATGCTGTGAATGATGGAAATGGGATGCTATGACTGATGGAAATGGGATGCCGTGACTGATGGAAGTGGGATGCCGTGACTGATGGAAATGGGATGCCGTGACTGAGTGAAATGGGATGCAGTGACTGAGTGACATGGGATGCAGTGACTGAGTGAAATGGGATGCAGTGACTGAGTGAAATGGGATGCAGTGACAGATGGAAATTGAATGCAGTGAGAGAGTGAAATGGGATGCAATGACTGTGGGAAATGGGATGCAGTGACTGCGTGAAATGGGATGCAGTGACTGCGTGAAATGGGATGCAGTGACTGACGGACATGGGATGCAGTGACTGTGGGAAATGGGATGCAGTCACTGTGGGAAACGAGATGAAGTGACTGTGTGAAATGTGATGCTGTGACTGTGTGAAATGGGATGCAGTGACTGAGTGAAATGGGATGCAGTGACTGAGTGAAATGGGATGCAGTGACTGAGTGAAATGGGATGCAGTGACTGTGGGAAATGGGATGCAGTGAATGAGTGAAGTGAGATGCAGTGACTGATGGAAATTGAATGCAGTGTCTGATGCAAATGGGATGCAGTGACTGAGTGAAATGGGATGCAGTGACTGAGTGAAATGAGCTGCAATGACTGTGTGAAATGGGATGCAGTGACTGTGGGAAATGGGATGCAGTGAATGAGTGAAGTGAGATGCAGTGACTGATGGAGATTGAATGCAGTGCCTGAGGGAAATGAGATGCAGTTACTGAGGGAAATAGGATGCAGTGACTTTTGGAAATGGGATGCAGTGAGTGATGGAAATGGGAGGCAGTGATTGAATGAAATGGGTGCAAGTGACCGTGGAGATGGGATGCAGTGACTTGGAGAAAGGAGATGCAGTGACTGTGGAAACGGGATGCTGTGACTGAGGGTAACGGGTTGAGGCGGCTAAGTGAAATGGGACGCCGTGTCTCTGTGAAATGTGATGCGGAGACTGTGGGGAAATGGATGCAGTGACTGAATGAAATGGGATGCAGTGACTGAGTGAAATGTGATGCGTTGACTGATGGAAAGGAGATGTCGTCACTGTGGGAAATGGCATGCAGTGACTGAGTGAAATGGGGAGCTGTGAATGAGTGAAATGGGAAGCTGTGAATGAGTGAAATGGGCTGCAATGACTGAGTGAAATGGGGTGCAGTGACTGATGGAAATGGGTTGCAGTGACTGAGGGAAAGGAGATGCAGTGACTGAGGGGAATGGGATGCAGCGACTGAGTGAACTGGGATGCAGTGACTGTGTGAAATGGGATGCAGTGACTGAGTGAACTGGGATGCAGTGACTGACTGAACTGGGATGCAGTGACTGAGTGAACTGGGATGCAGTGACTGAGTGAAATGTGATGCGTTGACTGATGGAAAGGAGGTGCCGACACTGTTGGAAATGGCATGCTGTGACTGAGTGAAATGGGAAGCTGTGAATGAGTGAAATGGGATGCAGTGACTGAGGGAAATGGGATGCAGTTACTTAGGGAAGTAGGATGCAGTGACTTTTGGAAATGGGATGAATTGAGTGATGGAAATGAGAGGCAGTGATTGAATGAAACGGGTACGAGTGACCATGGAGATGGGATGCAGTGACCTGGGGAAAGGAGATGCAGTGACTGTGGAAACGGGATGCTGTGACTGAGGGTAACGGGATGCAGTGGCTAAGTGAAATGGGACGCCGTGTCTCTGTGAAATCTGATGCGGAGACTGTGGGGAAATGGATTCTGTGACTGAATGAAATGGGATGCAGTGACTGAGTGAAATGTGATGCGTTGACTGATGGAAAGGAGATGCAGTCACTGTGGGAAATGGCATGCAGTGACTGATGGAAATGGGATGCAGTGACTGATGGAAATGGGATGCAGTGACTGAGCTAAATGGGATGCAGTGACTGAATGAAATGAGATGCAGTGACTGAGGGAAATGAGATGCACTGATGTAGGGAAATTGGATGCACTGGGTGAGTGAAATGTGATGCAGTCACTGAGTGAAATGGGATGCACTGGCTGAGCGAAATGGGATGCAGTCACTGAAGGAAATGGGATGCAGTGACTGAGGGAAATGGGATGCAGTGACTGAGTGAAATGGGAAGCTGTGAATGAGTGAAATGGGCTGCAGTGACTGAGTGACATGGGGTGCAGTGACTCTGTGAAATGGGATGCAGTGACTGAGGGAAATGGGTTGTAGTGACTGAGTGAAATGGGAAGCTGTGAATGAGTGAAATGGGAAGCTGTGAATGAGTGAAAGGGGATTTTGTGACTGAGTTAAAGGAGATGCTGTGACTGAGGGTAATGGGATGCACTGTCTCAGTTCAATGAGATTCACTGTCTCAGTTAAATGGGATGCAGTGACTGAGTGAAATGGGATGCAGTGACTGAGGGTAATGGCACGCAGTGACTGAGTGAAATAGGATGCACTGTCTCAGTTGAATAGGATTCACTGTCTCCGTTAAATAGCATGTAGTGACTGAGTCAAATGAAATGCTGTGACTGAGTGAAATGGGATGCAGTGGCTGAGTGAAATGGGAAGCAGTGGCTGATTGAAATGGGATGCAGTGGCTGAGTGAAATGGGATGCAGTGACTGAGTGAAATGGGATGCAGTGACTGAGTGAAATGGGATTCAGGAACCGACGGTCATGGGATGCAGTGACTGAGTGAAATGGGATGCAGTGACTGTGTGAAATGGGATGCAGTGGCTGAGTGAAATGGGATGCAGTGACTGAGGGAAATGGGATGCAGTGACTGAGTGATATGGGATGCAGTGGCTGAGTGAAATGGGATGCAGTGGCTGAGTGAAATGGAATGCATTGACTGAGGGAAATGAGATGCATTGACTGAGGGAAATGACATGCAGTGACTGAGGGAAAGGAGATGAAGTGACTGTGGGAAATGGAATGCTGTGACTGAGGGTAATGGGATGCACCGTCTCAGTTCACTGAGATTCACTGTCTCAGTTAAATGGGATTCAGTGACTGAGGGAAATGGGATGCGCTGACTGAGTGAAATGGGATGCGGTGACTGAGGGAAAGGAGACGCAGTGACTGTGGGAAATGGGTTGCAGTGACTGTGGAAAATGGGAGGCAGTGATTGAGTGAAATGGGATGCAGTGACTGAGTGATGTGGGATGCAGTGGCTGAGTGAAATGGGATGCAGTGGCTGAGTGAAATGGGATGCAGTACCTGACGGAACTTGAATGAAGCGTCAGATGAGAAACGGGATGCAGTGACTGTGTGAAATGGGATGCAGTGACTGCGTGAAATGTGATGCAGTGACAGAGTGAAATGTGATGCAGTGACAGAGTGAAATGTGATGCCGTGACTGCGTGAAATGTGATGCCGTGACTGCGTGAAGTGTGATGCAGTGACTGCGTGAAATGTGATGCGGTGACTGCGTGAAATATGATGCAGTGTCTGCGTGAAATGGGATGCAGTGTCTGCGTGAAATGGGATGCAGTGACTGTGGGAAATGGAATGCAGTGACTGTGGGAAATGAGATGAAGTGACTGTGTGAAATGCGATGCTGTGACGGTGTGAAATGGGATGCAGTGACTGAGTGAAATGGGATGCAGTGACTGAGTGAAATGGGATGCAGTGACTGAGGGAAATGGGATGCTGTGAATGAGTGAAGTGAGATGCAGTGACTGAGTGAAATGGGATGCAGTGACTGAGTGAAATGGGATGCAGTGACTGAGTGAAATGAGGTGCAGTGACTGATGGAGATTGAATGCAGTGTCTGATGCAAATGGGATGCACTGACTGAGTGAAATGGGATGCAGTGACTGACTGAAATGGGATGCAGTGACTGAGGGAATTGGGATGCAGTGACTGAGGGAAATGGGATGCAGTTAGTGAGGGAAATAGGATGCAGTGACTTTTGGAAATGGGATGCAGTGAGTGATGGAAATGGTAGGCAGTGATTGAATGAAATGGGTGCAAGTGACCGTGGAGATGAGATGCAGTGACTTGGGGAAAGGAGATGCAGTGACTGTGGAAACGGGATGCTGTGACTGAGGGTAACGCGTTGCAGTGGCGAAGTGAAATGGGACGCCATGTCTCTGTGAAATGTGATGCGGAGACTGTGGGGAAATGGATGCAGTGACTGAATGAAATGGGATGCAGTGACTGAGTGAAATGTGATGCGTTGACTGATGGAAAGGAGATGCCGACACTGTTGGAAATGGCATGCTGTGACTGAGTGAAATGGGAAGCAGTGAATGAGTGAAATGGGAAGCTGTGAATGACTGAAATGGGCTGCAGTGACTGAGTGAAATGGGGTGCTGTTACTCTGTGAAATAGGATGCAGTGACTGAGGGAAAGGAGATGCAGTGACTGAGGGGAATGGGATGCAGTGACTGAGTGAACGGGGATGCAGTGACTGAGTGTCCTGGGATGCAGTGACTGAGTGAAATGGGATGCAGTGACCGTTAAATGGGCTGCAGGGACTGATGGAAATGGGATGCAGTGACTGAGGGGAATGGGATGCAGTGACTGAGGGAAATGGGATGCAGCGACTGAGTGAACTGGGATGCAGCGACTGAGTGAACTGGGATGCAGTGAATGATTGAACTGGGATGCAGTGCCTAAATGAAATGGGATGCAGTCACTGTGGGAAATGGCATGCTGTGACTGAGGTTAATGCGATGCAGTGACTGAGGGGAATGTGATGCAGTGACTGACGGAAATGGGATGCAGTGACTGAGTGAACTGGAATGCAGTGAATGATTGAACTGGGATGCAGTGCCTAAATGAAATGGGATGCAGTCACTGTGGGAAATGGCATGCTGTGACTGTGGTTAATGCGATGCAGTGACTGAGGGAAATGGGATGCAGTGTCTGAGTGAAATGGGATGCATTGACTGATGGAAACGGGAGGTCGTGACTGACTGAATTTGGGAGGGAGTGCCTGAGTGAAATGGGATGCAGTGACTGAGGGTAATGGGACGCAGTGACTGAGTGAAATGGGATGCAGTGACAGATGGAAATTGAATGCAGGGAGAGAGTGAAATTGGATGCAATGACTGTTTGGAAATGGGATGTAGTGACTGAGAGAAATGGGATGCAGTGACTGAGGGAAATGGGATGCAGTGACTGAGTGAAATGGGACGCAGTGACTGAGGGAAATGGGATGCAGTGATTGAGGAAATGGGATGCAGTACCTGACGGAACTTGAATTCAGCATCAGATGAGAAACAGGATGCAGTGACTCTGTGAAATGGGATGCAGTGACTGCGTGAAATGGGATGCAGTGAATGAGTGAAGTGAGATGCAGTGACTGATGGAAAGGAGATGCAGTGACTGATGGAAAGGAGATGCAGTGACTGAGTGAAATGTGATGCAGTGACTGCGTGAAATGTGATGCAGTGACTGCGTGAAATGAGATGCAGTGACTGCGTGAAATGAGATGCAGTGACTGCGTGAAATGTGATGCAGTGACTGCGTGAAATGTGATGCAGTGACTGCGTGAATTGTGATGCAGTGACTGCCTGAAATGTGATGCAGTGTCTGCGTGAAATGGGATGCAGTGTCTGCGTGAAATGGGATGCAGTGACTTAGGGAAATGGGATACCGTGACTGAGTGAAATGGGATGCAGTAACAGAGTGGAATGCATTGCAGTGACTGATGGACATTGAATGCAGTGACTGATGGAAATTGAATGCAGTGACTGCGTGAAACGGGATGCAGTGACTGCGTGAAATGGGATGCAGTGACTGCGTGAAATGGGATGCAGTGACTGTGGGAAATGGGATGCAGTGACTGTGGGAAATGGGATGCAGTGACTGTGGGAAACCAGATGAAGTGACTGTGTGAAATGTGATGCTGTGACTGTGTGAAATGTGATGCTGTGACTGTGTGAAATGGGATGCAGTGACTGTGGGAAATGGGATGCAGTGACTGTGGGAAATGGGATGCAGTGACTGTGGGAAATTGGATGCAGTGACTGAGTGAAATGGGATGCAGTGACTGTGGGAAATGGGATGCAGTGAATGAGTGAAGTGAGATGCAGTGACTGAGGGAAATTGAATGCAGTGTGTGATGCAAATGGGATGCAGTGACTGAATGAAATGGGATGCAGTGACTGAGTGAAATGGGATGCGGTGACTGAGTGAAATGAGCTGCAATGACTGTGTGAAGTGGGATGCAGTGACTGTGGGAAATGGGATGCAGTGAATGAGTGAAGTGAGATGCAGTGACTGATGGAGATTGAATGCAGTGTCTGATGCAAATGGGATGCAGTGACTGAGTGAAATGGGATACACTGACTGAGGGAAATGGGATGCACTGACTGAGGGAAATGGGATGCAGTGACTGAGGTAAATGGGATGCAGTGACTGAGGGAAATGGGATGCAGTTACTGAGGGAAATAGGATGCAGTGAGTTTTGGAAATGGGATGCAGTGAGTGATGGAAATGGGAGGCAGTGATTGAATGAAATGGGTGCAAGTGACCGTGGAGATGGGATGCAGTGACTTGGGGAAAGGAGATGCAGTGAATGTGGAAACGGGATGCTGTGACTGAGGGTAACGGGTTGAGGCGGCTAAGTGAAATGGGATGCCGTGTCTCTGTGAAATGTGATGCGGAGACTGTGGGGAAATGGATGCAGTGACTGAATGAAATGGGATGCAGTGACTGAGTGAAATGTGATGCGTTGACTGATGGAAAGGAGATGCCGTCACTGTGGGAAATGGCATGCTGTGACTGAGTGAAATGGGAAGCTGTGAATGAGTGAAATGGGATGCCGTGACTGAGGGTAATTGGATGCCGTGACTGAGGGTAATGTGATGCAGTGACTGAGGGTAATGTGATGCAGTGACTGAGGGTAATGTGATGCAGTGACTGAGTGAAATGGGGAGCAGTGACTGATGGAAATGGGATGCTGTGACTGATGGAAATGGGATGCCGTGACTAATGGAAATGTGATGCAGTGACTGAGTGAAATCGGATGCAGTGACTGAGTGAAGTGGGATGCAGAGACAGATGGAAATTGAATGCAGTGAGAGTGTGAAATTGGATGCAATGACTGTGGGAAATGGGATGCTGTGACTGAGAGAAATGGGATGCAGTGACCGAGTGAAATGGGATGCCGTGACTGTGTGGCATTGGGTGTGGTGATTGATGGAAATACATTCACTGTCTCAGTTGAACAGGATTCACTGTCTCCGTTAAATGGGATGCAGTGCCTGAGTGAAATGGGATGCCGTGACTGAGTGAAATGGGATGCAGTGACTGAGGGAAATGGGATGCCGTGACTGAGTGAAATGGAATGCCGTGACTGAGTGAAATGGGATGAGGTGACAGATGGAAATTGAATGCAGTGAGAGAGTGAAATTGGATGCAATGACTGTGGGAAATGGGATGTAGTGACTGAGAGAAATGGGATGCAGTGTCTGAGTGAAATGGGTTACAGTGACTGAGGGAAATGGGATGCAGTGACTGAGTGAAATGGGATGCAGTGACTGAGTGAAATGGGACTCAGTGACTGAGGGAAATGGGATGCAGTGACTGAGGAAATGGGATGCAGTACCTGACGGAACTTGAATGCAGCGTCAGATGAGAAACGGGATGCAGTGACTGTGTGAAATGGGATGCAGTGACTGCGTGAAATAGGATGCAGTGAATGAGTGAAGTGAGATGCAGTGACTGATGGAAAGTAGATGCAGTGACTGATGGAAAGGAGATGCAGTGACTGAGTGAAATGTGATGCAGTGATGGAGTGAAATGTGATGCCGTGACTGCGTGAAATGTGATGCAGTGACTGTGTGAAATGTGATGCAGTGACTGCCTGAAATGTGATGCAGAGACTGCGTGAAATGGGATGAAGTGTCTGCGTGAAATGTGATGCAGTGACTGCCTGAAATGTGATGCAGAGACTGCGTGAAATGGGATGAAGTGTCTGCGTGAAATGGGATGCAGTGTCTGCGTGAAATGGGATGCAGGGACTGCATGAAATGGGATGCAGTGACTGAGGGAAATGGGATGCAGTGACTCAGTGAAATAGGATGCCCTGACTGAGTGAAATAGGATGCCATGACTGAGTGAAATAGGATGCCCTGACTGAGTGAAATGCGATGCAGTGACTGCGTGAAATGGGATGCAGTGACTGAGGAAAATGGGATGCAGTGACTGTGGTAGATGAGATGAAGTGACTGTGTGAAATGTGATGCTGTGACTGTGTGAAATGGGATGCAGTGACTGAGGGAAATGGGATGCAGTTACTGAGGGAAATAGGATGCAGTGACTTTTGGAAATGGGATGCAGTGAGTGATGGAAATGGGAGGCAGTGATTGAATGAAATGGGTGCAAGTGACCGTGGAGATGAGATGCAGTGACTTGGGGAAAGGAGATGCAGTGACTGTGGAAACGGGATGCTGTGACTGAGGGTAACGGGTTGTAGTGGCGAAGTGAAATGGGACGCCATGTCTCTGTGAAATGTGATGCGGAGACTGTGGGGAAATGGATGCAGTGACTGAATGAAATGGGATGCAGTGACTGAGTGAAATGTGATGCGTTGACTGATGGAAAGGAGATGCTGACACTGTTGGACATGGCATGCTGTGACTGAGTGAAATGGGAAGCTGTGAATGAGTGAACTGGGAAGCTGTGAATGACTGAAATGGGCTGCAGTGACTGAGTGAAATGGGGTGCTGTGACTCTGTGAAATAGGATGCAGTGACTGAGGGAAAGGAGATGCAGTGACTGATGGAAATGGGATGCAGCGACTGTGTGAACTGGGACGCAGTGACTGAGTGTCCTGGGATGCAGTGACTGAGTGAACGGGGATGCAGTGACCGTTAAATGGGCTGCAGGGACTGTTGGAAATGGGATGCAGTGACTGAGGGGAATGGGATGCAGTGACTGAGGGGAATGGGATGCAGCGACTGAGTGAACTGGGATGCAGCGACTGAGTGAACTGGGATGCAGTGTATGATTGAACTGGGATGCAGTGCCTAAATGAAATGGGATGCAGTCACTGTGGGAAATGGCATGCTGTGACTGAGGTTAATGCGATGCAGTGACTGAGGGGAATGTGATGCAGTGACTGACGGAAATGGGATGCAGTGACTGAGTGAACTGGAATGCAGTGAATGATTGAACTGGGATGCTGTGCCTAAATGAAATGGGATGCAGTCACTGTGGGAAATGGCATGCTGTGACTGTGGTTAATGCGATGCAGTGACTGAGGGGAATGTGATGCAGTGACTGAGGGAAATGGGATGCAGTGTCTGAGTGAAATGGGATGCATTGACAGATGGAAATGGGAGGTAGTGACTGACTGAATTTGGGAGGGAGTGCCTGAGTGAAATGGGATGCAGTGACAGATGGAAATTGAATGCAGTGAGAGAGTGAAATTGGATGCAATGACTGTTTGGAAATGGGATGTAGTGACTGAGAGAAATGGGATGCAGTGACTGAGGGAAATGGGATGCAGTGACTGAGTGAAATGGGACGCAGTGACTGAGGGAAATGGGATGCAGTGACTGAGGAAATGGGATGCAGTACCTGACGGAACTTGAATGCAGCATCAGATGAGAAACAGGATGCAGTGACTCTGTGAAATGGGATGCAGTGACTGCGTGAAATGGGATGCAGTGAATGAGTGAAGTGAGATGCAGTGACTGATGGAAAGGAGATGCAGTGACTGATGGAAAGGAGATGCAGTGACTGAGTGAAATGTGATGCAGTGACTGCGTGAAATGTGATGCAGTGACTGCGTGAAATGTGATGCAGTGACTGCGTGAAATGAGATGCAGTGACTGCGTGAAATGTGATGCAGTGACTGCGTGAATTGTGATGCAGTGACTGCGTGAAATGGGATGCAGTGTCTGCGTGAAATGGGATGCAGTGACTTAGGGAAATGGGATACCGTGACTTAGTGAAATGGGATGCAGTAACAGAGTGGAATGCATTGCAGTGACTGATGGAAATTGAATGCAGTGACTGATGGAAATTGAATGCAGTGACTGCGTGAAACGGGATGCAGTGACTGCGTGAAATGGGATGCAGTGACTGCGTGAAATGGGATGCAGTGACTGTGGGAAATGGGATGCAGTGACTGTGGGAAATGGGATGCAGTGACTGTGGGAAACCAGATGAAGTGACTGTGTGAAATGTGATGCTGTGACTGTGTGAAATGTGATGCTGTGACTGTGTGAAATGGGATGCAGTGACTGTGGGAAATGGGATGCAGTGACTGTGGGAAATGGGATGCAGTGACTGTGGGAAATTGGATGCAGTGACTGAGTGAAATGGGATGCAGTGACTGTGGGAAATGGGATGCAGTGAATGAGTGAAGTGAGATGCAGTGACTGAGGGAAATTGAATGCAGTGTGTGATGCAAATGGGATGCAGTGACTGAATGAAATGGGATGCAGTGACTGAGTGAAATGGGATGCGGTGACTGAGTGAAATGAGCTGCAATGACTGTGTGAAGTGGGATGCAGTGACTGTGGGAAATGGGATGCAGTGAATGAGTGAAGTGAGATGCAGTGACTGATGGAGATTGAATGCAGTGTCTGATGCAAATGGGATGCAGTGACTGAGTGAAATGGGATACACTGACTGAGGGAAATGGGATGCACTGACTGAGGGAAATGGGATGCAGTGACTGAGGTAAATGGGATGCAGCGACTGCGTGAAATGGGATGCATTGACTAAGGGAAACGAGATGAAGTGACTGTGTGAAATGTGATGCTGTGAGTGTGTGAAATGGGATGCAGTGACTGAGGAAAATGGGATGCAGTGACTGTGGTAGATGAGATGAAGTGACTGTGTGAAATGTGATGCTGTGACTGTGTGAAATGGGATGCAGTGACTGAGGGAAATGGGATGCAGTTACTGATGGAAATAGGATGCAGTGACTTTTGGAAATGGGATGCAGCGAGTGATGGAAATGGGAGGCAGTGATTGAATGAAATGGGTGCAAGTGACCGTGGAGATGAGATGCAGTGACTTGGGGAACGGAGATGCAGTGACTGTGGAAACGGGATGCTGTGACTGAGGGTAACGGGATGCAGTGGCTAAGTGAAATGGGACGCCATGTCTCTGTGAAATGTGATGCGGAGACTGTGGGGAAATGGATGCAGTGACTGAATGAAATGGGATGCAGTGACTGAGTGAAATGTGATGCGTTGACTGATGGAAAGGAGATGCCGACACTGTTGGAAATGGCATGCTGTGACTGAGTGAAATGGGAAGCTGTGAATGAGTGAAATGGGAAGCTGTGAATGACTGAAATGGGCTGCAGTGACTGAGTGAAATGGGGTGCTGTGACTCTGTGAAATTGGATGCAGTGACTGAGGGAAAGGAGATGCAGTGACTGAGGGGAATGGGATGCAGCGACTGAGTGAACTGGGACGCAGTGACTGAGTGAACTGGGACGCAGTGACTGAGTGAACGGGGACGCATAGACTGAGTGAACGGGGATGCAGTGACCGTTAAATGGGCTGCAGGGACTGTTGGAAATGGGATGCAGTGACTGAGGGGAATGGGATGCAGTGACTGAGGGGAATGGGATGCAGCGACTGAGTGACCTGGGATGCAGCGACTGAGTGAACTGGGATGCAGTGACTGAGTGAACTGGGATGCAGTGAATGATTGAACTGGGATGCAGTGCCTAAATGAAATGGGATGCAGTCACTGTGGGAAATGGCATGCTGTGACTGAGGTTAATGCGATGCAGTGACTGAGGGGAATGTGATGCAGTGACTGACGGAAATGGGATGCAGTGACTGAGTGAACTGGAATGCAGTGAATGATTGAACTGGGATGCAGTGCCTAAATGAAATGGGATGCAGTCACTGTGGGAAATGGCATGCTGTGACTGTGGTTAATGCGATGCAGTGACTGAGGGGAATGTGATGCAGTGACTGAGGGAAATGGGATGCAGTGTCTGAGTGAAATGGGATGCCTTGACTGATGGAAATGGGAGGTAGTGACTGACTGAATTTGGGAGGGAGTGCCTGAGTGAAATGGGATGCAGTGACTGAGGGTAATGGGACGCAGTGACTGAGTGAAATGGGATGCAGTGACAGATGGAAATTGAATGCAGTGAGAGAGTGAAATTGGATGCAATGACTGTTTGGAAATGGGATGTAGTGACTGAGAGAAATGGGATGCAGTGACTGAGGGAAATGGGATGCAGTGACTGAGTGAAATGGGACGCAGTGACTGAGGGAAATGGGATGCAGTGACTGAGGAAATGGGATGCAGGACCTGACGGAACTTGAATGCAGCATCAGATGAGAAACAGGATGCAGTGACTCTGTGAAATGGGATGCAGTGACTGCGTGAAATGGGATGCAGTGAATGAGTGAAGTGAGATGCAGTGACTGATGGAAAGGAGATGCAGTGACTGATGGAAAGGAGATGCAGTGACTGAGTGAAATGTGATGCAGTGACTGCGTGAAATGTGATGCAGTGACTGCGTGAAATGTGATGCAGTGACTGCGTGAAATGAGATGCAGTGACTGCGTGAAATGTGATGCAGTGACTGCGTGAATTGTGATGCAGTGACTGCCTGAAATGTGATGCAGTGACTGCGTGAAATGGGATGCAGTGTCTGCGTGAAATGGGATGCAGTGACTTAGGGAAATGGGATACCGTGACTGAGTGAAATGGGATGCAGTAACAGAGTGGAATGCATTGCAGTGACTGATGGAAATTGAATGCAGTGACTGATGGAAATTGAATGCAGTGACTGCGTGAAACAGGATGCAGTGACTGCGTGAAATGGGATGCAGTGACTGCGTGAAATGGGATGCAGTGACTGTGGGAAATGGGATGCAGTGACTGCGTGAAATGTGATGCAGTGACTGCGTGAATTGTGATGCAGTGACTGCCTGAAATGTGATGCAGTGACTGCGTGAAATGGGATGCAGTGTCTGCGTGAAATGGCATGCCGTGACTTAGGGAAATGGGATACCGTGACTGAGTGAAATGGGATGCAGTAACAGAGTGGAATGCATTGCAGTGACTGATGAAAATTGAATACAGTGACTGATGGAAATTGAATGCAGTGACTGCGTGAAACGGGATGCAGTGACTGCGTGAAATGGGATGCAGTGACTGCGTGAAATGGGATGCAGTGACTGTGGGAAATGGGATGCAGTGACTGTGGGAAACCAGATGAAGTGACTGTGTGAAATGTGATGCTGTGACTGTGTGAAATGTGATGCTGTGACTGTGTGAAATGGGATGCAGTGACTGTGGGAAATGGGATGCAGTGACTGTGGGAAATGGGATGCAGTGACTGTGGGAAATTGGATGCAGTGACTGAGTGAAATGGGATGCAGTGACTGTGGGAAATGGGATGCAGTGAATGAGTGAAGTGAGATGCAGTGACTGAGGGAAATTGAATGCAGTGTGTGATGCAAATGGGATGCAGTGACTGAATGAAATGGGATGCAGTGACTGAGTGAAATGGGATGCGGTGACTGAGTGAAATGAGTTGCAATGACTGTGTGAAGTGGGATGCAGTGACTGTGGGAAATGGGATGCAGTGAATGAGTGAAGTGAGATGCAGTGACTGATGGAGATTGAATGCAGTGTCTGATGCAAATGGGATGCAGTGACTGAGTGAAATGGGATACACTGACTGAGGGAAATGGGATGCACTGACTGAGCGAAATGGGATGCAGTGACTGAGGTAAATGGGATGCAGTGACTGAGGGAAATGGGATGCAGTTACTGAGGGAAATAGGATGCAGTGAGTTTTGGAAATGGGATGCAGTGAGTGATGGAAATGGGAGGCAGTGATTGAATGAAATGGGTGCAAGTGACCGTGGAGATGGGATGCAGTGACTTGGGGAAAGGAGATGCAGTGAATGTGGAAACGGGATGCTGTGACTGAGGGTAACGGGTTGAGGCGGCTAAGTGAAATGGGATGCCGTGTCTCTGTGAAATGTGATGCGGAGACTGTGGGGAAATGGATGCAGTGACTGAATGAAATGGGATGCAGTGACTGAGTGAAATGTGATGCGTTGACTGATGGAAAGGAGATGCCGTCACTGTGGGAAATGGCATGCTGTGACTGAGTGAAATGGGAAGCTGTGAATGAGTGAAATGGGATGCCGTGACTGAGGGTAATTGGATGCCGTGACTGAGGGTAATGTGATGCAGTGACTGAGGGTAATGTGATGCAGTGACTGAGTGAAATGGGGAGCAGTGACTGATGGAAATGGGATGCTGTGACTGATGGAAATGGGATGCCGTGACTGATGGAAATGGGATGCAGTGACTGAGTGAAATGGGATGCAGTGACTGAGTGAAGTGGGATGCAGAGACAGATGGAAATTGAATGCAGTGAGAGTGTGAAATTGGATGCAATGACTGTGGGAAATGGGATGCTGTGACTGAGAGAAATGGGATGCAGTGACCGAGTGAAATGGGATGCCGTGACAGTGTGGCATTGGGTGTGGTGATTGATGGAAATACATTCACTGTCTCAGTTGAACAGGATTCACTGTCTCCGTTAAATGGGATGCAGTGCCTGAGTGAAATGGGATGCCGTGACTGAGTGAAATGGGATGCAGTGACTGAGGGAAATGGGATGCCGTGACTGAGTGAAATGGAATGCCGTGACTGAGTGAAATGGGATGAGGTGACAGATGGAAATTGAATGCAGTGAGAGAGTGAAATTGGATGCAATGACTGTGGGAAATGGGATGTAGTGACTGAGTGAAATGGGATGCAGTGTCTGAGTGAAATGGGTTACAGTGACTGAGGGAAATGGGATGCAGTGACTGAGTGAAATGGGATGCAGTGACTGAGTGAAATGGGACGCAGTGACTGAGGGAAATGGGATGCAGTGACTGAGGAAATGGGATGCAGTACCTGACGGAACTTGAATGCAGCGTCAGATGAGAAACGGGATGCAGTGACTGTGTGAAATGGGATGCAGTGACTGCGTGAAATAGGATGCAGTGAATGAGTGAAGTGAGATGCAGTGACTGATGGAAAGTAGATGCAGTGACTGATGGAAAGGAGATGCAGTGACTGAGTGAAATGTGATGCAGTGATGGAGTGAAATGTGATGCCGTGACTGCGTGAAATGTGATGCAGTGACTGCGTGAAATGTGATGCAGTGACTGCCTGAAATGTGATGCAGAGACTGCGTGAAATGGGATGAAGTGTCTGCGTGAAATAGGATGCAGTGTCTGCGTGAAATGGGATGCAGTGACTGCATGAAATGGGATGCAGTGACTGAGGGAAATGGGATGCAGTGACTCAGTGAAATAGGATGCCCTGACTGAGTGAAATAGGATGCCATGACTGAGTGAAATAGGATGCCCTGACTGAGTGAAATGCGATGCAGTGACTGCGTGAAATTGGATGCAGTGACTGAGGAAAATGGGATGCAGTGACTGTGGTAGATGAGATGAAGTGACTGTGTGAAATGTGATGCTGTGACTGTGTGAAATGGGATGCAGTGACTGAGGGAAATGGGATGCAGTTACTGAGGGAAATAGGATGCAGTGACTTTTGGAAATGGGATGCAGTGAGTGATGGAAATGGGAGGCAGTGATTGAATGAAATGGGTGCAAGTGACCGTGGAGATGAGATGCAGTGACTTGGGGAAAGGAGATGCAGTGACTGTGGAAACGGGATGCTGTGACTGAGGGTAACGGGTTGCAGTGGCGAAGTGAAATGGGACGCCATGTCTCTGTGAAATGTGATGCGGAGACTGTGGGGAAATGGATGCAGTGACTGAATGAAATGAGATGCAGTGACTGAGTGAAATGTGATGCGTTGACTGATGGAAAGGAGATGCCGACACTGTTGGAAATGGCATGCTGTGACTGAGTGAAATGGGAAGCTGTGAATGAGTGAAATGGGAAGCTGTGAATGACTGAAATGGGCTGCAGTGACTGAGTGAAATGGGGTGCTGTGACTCTGTGAAATTGGATGCAGTGACTGAGGGAAAGGAGATGCAGTGACTGAGGGGAATGGGATGCAGCGACTGAGTGAACTGGGACGCAGTGACTGAGTGAACTGGGACGCAGTGACTGAGTGAACTGGGACGCAGTGACTGAGTGAACGGGGACGCAGTGACTGAGTGAACGGGGATGCAGTGACCGTCAAATGGGCTGCAGGGACTGTTGGAAATGGGATGCAGTGACTGAGGGGAATGGGATGCAGTGACTGAGGGGAATGGGATGCAGCGACTGAGTGAACTGGGATGCAGCGACTGAGTGAACTGGGATGCAGTGAATGATTGAACTGGGATGCAGTGCCGAAATGAAATGGGATGCAGTCACTGTGGGAAATGGCATGCTGTGACTGAGGTTAATGCGATGCAGTGACTGAGGGGAATGTGATGCAGTGACTGACGGAAATGGGATGCAGTGACTGAGTGAACTGGAATGCAGTGAATGATTGAACTGGGATGCAGTGCCTAAATGAAATGGGATGCAGTCACTGTGGGAAATGGCATGCTGTGACTGTGGTTAATGCGATGCAGTGACTGAGGGGAATGAGATGCAGTGACTGAGGGAAATGGGATGCATTGACTGATGGAAATGGGAGGTAGTGACTGACTGAATTTGGGAGGGAGTGCCTGAGTGAAATGGGATGCAGTGACTGAGGGTAATGGGACGCAGTGACTGAGTGAAATGGGATGCAGTGACAGATGGAAATTGAATGCAGTGAGAGAGTGAAATTGGATGCAATGACTGTTTGGAAATGGGATGTAGTGACTGAGAGAAATGGGATGCAGTGACTGAGGGAAATGGGATGCAGTGACTGAGTGAAATGGGACGCAGTGACTGAGGGAAATGGGATGCAGTGACTGAGGAAATGGGATGCAGTACCTGACGGAACTTGAATGCAGCATCAGATGAGAAACAGGATGCAGTGACTCTGTGAAATGGGATGCAGTGACTGCGTGAAATGGGATGCAGTGAATGAGTGAAGTGAGATGCAGTGACTGATGGAAAGGAGATGCAGTGACTGATGGAAAGGAGATGCAGTGACTGAGTGAAATGTGATGCAGTGACTGCGTGAAATGTGATGCAGTGACTGCGTGAAATGTGATGCAGTGACTGCGTGAAATGAGATGCAGTGACTGCGTGAAATGTGATGCAGTGACTGCGTGAATTGTGATGCAGTGACTGCGTGAAATGTGATGCAGTGACTGCGTGAAATGGGATGCAGTGTCTGCGTCAAATGGGATGCAGTGACTGAGGGAAATGGGATACCGTGACTGAGTGAAATGGGATGCAGTAACAGAGTGGAATGCATTGCAGTGACTGATGGAAATTGAATGCAGTGACTGATGGAAATTGAATGCAGTGACTGCGTGAAACGGGATGCAGTGACTGCGTGAAATGGGATGCAGTGACTGCGTGAAATGGGATGCAGTGACTGTGGGAAATGGGATGCAGTGACTGCGTGAAATGTGATGCAGTGACTGCGTGAATTGTGATGCAGTGACTGAGCAAATGGGATGCAGTACCTGATGGAACTTGAATGCAGCGTCAGATGATAAACGGGATGCAGTGACTGTGTGAACTGGGATGCAGTGACTGCGTAAAATGGGATGCAGTGACTGATGGAAAGGAGATGCAGTGACTGATGGAAAGGAGATGCAGTGACTGAGTGAAATGTGATGCAGTGACTGAGTGAAATCTGATGCAGTGACTGCCTGAAATGTGATGCAGTGACTGCTTGAAATGGGATGCAGTGTCTGCGTGAAATGGGATGCAGTGACTGCATGAAATGTGATGCAGTGATTGAGGGAAATGGGATGCAGGAACTGAGTGAAATAGGATGCCCCGACTGAGTGAAATAGGCTGCCCTGACTGAGTGAAATAGGATGCCCTGACTGAGTGAAATGCGATGCAGTGACTGACGGAAATTGAAAGCACTGACGGATAGAAATTGAATGCAGTGTGAGAGTGAAATTGGCTGCAATTACTGTGGGAAATGGGGTGTAGTGACTGAGTGAATTGGGATGCAGTGACTGAGTGAAATGGGACACCGTGACTGAGTGAAATAGGATGCAGTAACAGAGTGGAATGCATTGCAGTGACTGATGGAAATTGAATGCAGTGACTGATGAAAATTGAATGCAGTGACTGCGAGAAATGGGATGCAGTGACTGTGTGAAATGGGATGCAGTGACTGCGTGAAATGGGATGCATTGACTAAGGGAAATGGGATGCAGTGACTGTGGGAAATGGGATGCAGTGACTGTGGGAAACGAGATGAAGTGACTGTGTGAAATGTGATGCTGTGAGTGTGTGAAATGGGATGCAGTGACTGTGGGAAATGGGATGCAGTGAATGAGTGAAGTGAGATGCAGTGACTGATGGAAATTGAATGCAGTGTCTGATGCAAATGGGATGCAGTGACTGAGTGAAATGGGATGCAGTCACTGAGTGAAATGGGATGCAGTCACTGAGTGAAATGGGATGCACTGGCTGAGAGAAATGGGATGCAGTGACTGAGGGAAATGGGATGCAGTGACTGAAGGAAATGAGATGCAGTGACTGACGGAAATGGGATGCAGTGACTGAGGGAAATGGGTTGCAGTGACTGTGGGAAAAGTTTGCAGTGACTTTGGGAATAGGGAGGCAGTGACTGAGTGAAATGGGAAGCTGTGAATGAGTGAAATGGGAATCTGTGAATGAGTGAAATGGGCTGCAGTGACTGAGTGAAATGGGCTGCAGTGACTGAGTGAAATGGGGTGCAGTGACTCTGTGAAATGGGGTGCAGTGACTCTGTGAAATGGGGTGCAGTGACTGTGTGAAATGGGATACAGTGATTGAGTGAAATGGGATGCAGTGACTGAGGGTAATGGGATGCACTGTCTCAGTTCAATGAGATTCACTGTCTCAGTTAAATGGGATGCAGTGACTGAGGGTAATGGGATGCAGTGACTGAGTGAAATGGGATGCAGTGACTGAGGGAAAGGAGATGCAGTGACTGAGTGAAATGGGAGGGAGTGACTGAATTTGGGAGGCAGTGACTGACTGAATTTGGGAGGCAGTGACTGAGTGAAGTGGGAGGCAGTGACTGAGTGAAATGGGAGGGAGTGCCTGAGTGAAATGGGATGCAGTGACTGAGTGAAATAGGATGTAGTGACCACGTGTAATGTGATGCCGTGACTGTGGGGAATAGGGTGTGGTGACTGATGGAAATTGATTCACTGTCTCAGTTGAATAGGATTCACTGTCTCCGTGAAATGGGACGCAGTGACTGAGTGAAATGGGATGCAGTGACTGAGTGATAATGGGATGCAGTGACTAATGGAAATGGGTTTCAGTGACTGAACGAAATGAGATGCAGTGACTGAGGGAAATGAGATGCAGTGACTGATGGAAATGAGATACAGTGACTGAGGGTAATGGGATGCACTGACTGAGTGAAATGGAATGCTCTGACTGAGTGAAATGGGATGCAGTGACTGAGTGAAATGGGATGCAGTGACTGAGGGTAATGGGATGCAGTCACTGAGTGAAATGGGATGCAGTGACTGAGTGAAATGGGATGCAATGACTGAGGTAAATGTGATGCAGTGACTGAGTGAAATGTGATGCAGTGACTGAGTGAAATGTGATGCAGTGACTGAGGGAAAGGAGATGCAGTGACTGAGTGAAATGGGAGGGAGCGACTGAATTTGGGAGGCAGTGACTGACTGAATTTGGGAGGCAGTGACTGAGTGAAGTGGGAGGCAGTGACTGAGTGAAGTGGGAGGCAGTGACTGAGTGAAATGGAATGCTCTGACTGAGTGAAATGGGATGCAGTGACTGAGGGTAATGGGATGCTCTGGCTGAGTGAAATGGAATGCAGTGACTGATTGTAATGGGATGCCGTGACTGAGGAATTGAGATCCAGTGACTATGGGAAATGGGATGCAGTGACTGAGTGAAATGGAGTGCAGAGACTGAATGACATGTGATGCACTGACTGCGTGAAATGGGATGTAGTGTCTGAGAGAAATGGGACGCAGTGACTGAGCGAAATGGGACGCAATGACTGAGGGAAATGGGAGCGAGTCACTGAAATGGGAGTGAGTGACTGATTGAAATGGGATGCAGTGACTGAGGGTAATGGGATGCAGTGGCTGAGTGAAATGGGAAGCAGTGGCTGAGTGAAATGGGATGCAGTGGCTGAGTGAAATGGGATGCAGTGGCTGAGTGAAATGGGATGCAGTGGCTGAGTGAAATGGGATGCAGTGGCTGAGTGAAATGGGATACAGTGACTGAGGGAAATGGGATGCGCTGACTGAGTGAAATGGTACGCTGTGACTGAGGGAAAGGAGACGCAGTGACTGTGGGAAATGGGTTGCAGTGACTGAGGAAAATGGGAGGCAGTGATTGAGTGAAATGGGATGCAGTCACTGAGTGAAATGTGATGCAGTGACTGAGGGAAATGGGATGCAGTGACTGAGTGAAATGGGATTCAGTGACCGAGGGTCATGGGATGCAGTGACGGATGGAAATGGGATGCGGTGACTGAGTGAAATGGGATGCCGTGACTGAGGGGAAGAGGGTGCGGTGACTGAGGGAAATGGATGCACTGTCTCAGTTGAAGACGATTCACAGTCTCCGTTAAATAGCATGTAGTGACTGAGTCAAATGGAATGCTGTGACTGAGTGAAATGGGACGCAATGACTGAGTGAATATGACGGAGTGGCTGAGTGAAATGGGATGCAGTGGCTGAGTGAAATGGGATGCAGTGGCTGATTGAAATGTGATGCAGTGACTGAGGGAAATGGGATGCAGTGACTGTGGGAAATGGGTTGCAGTGACTGTGGGAAATGGGTTGCACTGAGTGAGGAAATGAGGTGCAGTAACTGAGGGAAAGGAGATGCAGTGACTGTGTGAAATGTGATGCTGTGACTGTGTGAAATGTGATGCTGTGACTGTGTGAAATGGGATGTAGTGACTGAGTGAAATGGGATGCAGTGACTGAGTGAAATGGGATGCAGTGACTGTGGGAAATGGGATGCAGTGACTGATGCAAATGGGATGCAGTGTCTGATGCAAATGGGATGCAGTGACTGAGTGAAATGGGATGCAGTGACTGAGTGAAATGAGCTGCAATGACTGTGTGAAGTGGGATGCAGTGACTGATGGAGATTAAATGCAGTGTCTGATGCAAATGGGATGCACGGACTGAGTGAAATGGGATGCACTGACTGAGGGAAATGGGATGCACTGACTGAGGGAAATGGGATGCACTGACTGAGGGAAATGGGATGCAGTGACTGAGGAAAATGGGATGCAGTTACTGAGGGAAATAGGATGCAGTGACTTTTGGAAATGGGATGCAGTGAGTGATGGAAATGGGAGTCAGTGATTGAATGAAATGGGTGCAAGTGACCGTGGAGATGGGATGCAGTGACTTGGGGAAAGGAGATGCAGTGAATGTGGAAACGGGAAGCTGTGACTGAGGGTAACGGGTTGCAGTGGCGAAGTGAAATGGGACGCCGTGTCTCTGTGAAATGTGATGCGGAGACTGTGGGGAAATGGATGCAGTGACTGAGTGAAATGGGATGCAGTGACTGAGTGAAATGTGATGCGTTGACTGATGGAAAGGAGATGCCGTCCCTGTGGGAAATGGCATGCAGTGACTGAGTGAAATGGGAAGCTGTGAATGAGTGAAATGGGATGCCGTGACTGAGGGTAATTGGATGCCGTGACTGAGGGTATTGTGATGCAGTGACTGAGGGTAATGTGATGCAGTGACTGAGTGAAATGGGGTGCAGTGACTGATGGAAATGGGATGCGTGACTGAGTGAAATGGGATGCGGTGACTGAGGGAAATGGGATGCGGTGACTGAGGGAAATGGAATGCGGTGACTGTCGGGAATCGGGTGCGGTGACTGATGGAAATGGATGCACTGTCTCAGTTGAATAGGATTCAACGTCTCCGTTAAATAGGATGCAGTGACTGAGTCAAATGGGATGCAGTGACTGAGTGAAAAAGGATGCAATGACTGAGTGAAATGGGATGCAGTGGCTGAGTGAAATGGGATGCAGTGACTGAGGGAAATGAGATGCAGTGACTGAGGGAAAGGAGATGCAGTGACTCTGGGAAATGGAATGCTGTGACTGAGGGTAATGGGATGCACCATTTCAGTTCAATGAGATTCACTGTCTCAGTGAATTGGGATGCTGTGACTGAGGGAAAGCAGATGCAGTGACTGTGGGAAATAGGTTGCAGTGACTGAGGGAAATGGGACGCAGTGACTGAGGGAAATGGGACGCAGTGACTGAGGGAAATGGGATGCAGTGACTGAGTGTAATGGGGTGCAGTGGCTGCGTGAAATGGGATGCAGTGGCTGCGTGAAATGGGATGTAGTGACTGAGTGAAATGGGACGCCCAGACTGAGGGAAATGGGATGCAGTGACTGACTGTAATGGGATGCAGTGACTGAGTGGAATGTGATGCCGTGACTGTGGGGAATTGGGTGTGGTGATGATCGAAATGGATTCACTGTAGCAGTTGAATAGGATTCACTGTCTCCGTTAGAAGGGATGCAGTGACTGAGTGAAATGGGATGCAGTGACTGAGTGTAATGGGATGCAGTGACTGAAGGAAATGGGATGCAGTGACTGATGGAAATGGGATGCAGTGCCTGAGTGATATGGGATGCTGAGACTGTGTGAAATGGGATGCATTGACTGATTGAAATGAGATGCAGTGACTGACTGAAATGGGAGGCAGTGACTGCGTGAAGTGGGAGGCAGTGACTGAGTGAAATGGGACGCCGTGACTGAGTGAAATGGGACGCCGTGACTGAGTGTAATGGGATGTAGTGACTGAGTGAAATGGGATGCAGTGACTGAGTGAAATGGGATGCGGTGACTGAGTGAAGTGGGGTGCAGTGGCTGCGTGAAATGGGATGCAGTGACTGAGTGAATTGGGATGCAGTGACTGAGGGAAATAGGATGCAGTGACTGAGTGTAATGGGATGCCGTGACTGAGGACAATGCGATGCAGTGACTGAGGGAAATGAAATGCAGTGACTGAGGGGAAGGAGATGCAGTGACTGTGTGAAATGGGTTGCAGTGACTGTCAGAAATGGTTTGCAGTGACTGAGGGAAATGGGACGCAGTGACTGAGTGTAATGGGAAACACTGACTGAGTGAACTGGGACGCAGTGACTGAGGGAAATTGGAAGCAGAGACTGAGTGAAATGTGATGCAGTGACTGAGGGAAATAGGATGCAGTGACTGATGGAAAGGAGATGCAGTGACTGAGTGAAATGTGATGCAGTGACTGAGTGAAATCTGATGCAGTGACTGCCTGAAATGTGATGCAGTGACTGCTTGAAATGGGATGCAGTGTCTGCGTGAAATGGGATGCAGTGACTGCATGAAATGTGATGCAGTGATTGAGGGAAATGGGATGCAGGAACTGAGTGAAATAGGATGCCCCGACTGAGTGAAATAGGCTGCCCTGACTGAGTGAAATAGGATGCCCTGACTGAGTGAAATGCGATGCAGTGACTGACGGAAATTGAAAGCACTGACGGATAGAAATTGAATGCAGTGTGAGAGTGAAATTGGCTGCAATTACTGTGGGAAATGGGGTGTAGTGACTGAGTGAATTGGGATGCAGTGACTGAGTGAAATGGGACACCGTGACTGAGTGAAATAGGATGCAGTAACAGAGTGGAATGCATTGCAGTGACTGATGGAAATTGAATGCAGTGACTGATGAAAATTGAATGCAGTGACTGCGAGAAATGGGATGCAGTGACTGTGTGAAATGGGATGCAGTGACTGCGTGAAATGGGATGCATTGACTAAGGGAAATGGGATGCAGTGACTGTGGGAAATGGGATGCAGTGACTGTGGGAAACGAGATGAAGTGACTGTGTGAAATGTGATGCTGTGAGTGTGTGAAATGGGATGCAGTGACTGTGGGAAATGGGATGCAGTGAATGAGTGAAGTGAGATGCAGTGACTGATGGAAATTGAATGCAGTGTCTGATGCAAATGGGATGCAGTGACTGAGTGAAATGGGATGCAGTCACTGAGTGAAATGGGATGCAGTCACTGAGTGAAATGGGATGCACTGGCTGAGAGAAATGGGATGCAGTGACTGAGGGAAATGGGATGCAGTGACTGAAGGAAATGAGATGCAGTGACTGACGGAAATGGGATGCAGTGACTGAGGGAAATGGGTTGCAGTGACTGTGGGAAAAGTTTGCAGTGACTTTGGGAATAGGGAGGCAGTGACTGAGTGAAATGGGAAGCTGTGAATGAGTGAAATGGGAATCTGTGAATGAGTGAAATGGGCTGCAGTGACTGAGTGAAATGGGCTGCAGTGACTGAGTGAAATGGGGTGCAGTGACTCTGTGAAATGGGGTGCAGTGACTCTGTGAAATGGGGTGCAGTGACTGTGTGAAATGGGATACAGTGATTGAGTGAAATGGGATGCAGTGACTGAGGGTAATGGGATGCACTGTCTCAGTTCAATGAGATTCACTGTCTCAGTTAAATGGGATGCAGTGACTGAGGGTAATGGGATGCAGTGACTGAGTGAAATGGGATGCAGTGACTGAGGGAAAGGAGATGCAGTGACTGAGTGAAATGGGAGGGAGTGACTGAATTTGGGAGGCAGTGACTGACTGAATTTGGGAGGCAGTGACTGAGTGAAGTGGGAGGCAGTGACTGAGTGAAATGGGAGGGAGTGCCTGAGTGAAATGGGATGCAGTGACTGAGTGAAATAGGATGTAGTGACCACGTGTAATGTGATGCCGTGACTGTGGGGAATAGGGTGTGGTGACTGATGGAAATTGATTCACTGTCTCAGTTGAATAGGATTCACTGTCTCCGTGAAATGGGACGCAGTGACTGAGTGAAATGGGATGCAGTGACTGAGTGATAATGGGATGCAGTGACTAATGGAAATGGGTTTCAGTGACTGAACGAAATGAGATGCAGTGACTGAGGGAAATGAGATGCAGTGACTGATGGAAATGAGATACAGTGACTGAGGGTAATGGGATGCACTGACTGAGTGAAATGGAATGCTCTGACTGAGTGAAATGGGATGCAGTGACTGAGTGAAATGGGATGCAGTGACTGAGGGTAATGGGATGCAGTCACTGAGTGAAATGGGATGCAGTGACTGAGTGAAATGGGATGCAATGACTGAGGTAAATGTGATGCAGTGACTGAGTGAAATGTGATGCAGTGACTGAGTGAAATGTGATGCAGTGACTGAGGGAAAGGAGATGCAGTGACTGAGTGAAATGGGAGGGAGCGACTGAATTTGGGAGGCAGTGACTGACTGAATTTGGGAGGCAGTGACTGAGTGAAGTGGGAGGCAGTGACTGAGTGAAGTGGGAGGCAGTGACTGAGTGAAATGGAATGCTCTGACTGAGTGAAATGGGATGCAGTGACTGAGGGTAATGGGATGCTCTGGCTGAGTGAAATGGAATGCAGTGACTGATTGTAATGGGATGCCGTGACTGAGGAATTGAGATCCAGTGACTATGGGAAATGGGATGCAGTGACTGAGTGAAATGGAGTGCAGAGACTGAATGACATGTGATGCACTGACTGCGTGAAATGGGATGTAGTGTCTGAGAGAAATGGGACGCAGTGACTGAGCGAAATGGGACGCAATGACTGAGGGAAATGGGAGCGAGTCACTGAAATGGGAGTGAGTGACTGATTGAAATGGGATGCAGTGACTGAGGGTAATGGGATGCAGTGGCTGAGTGAAATGGGAAGCAGTGGCTGAGTGAAATGGGATGCAGTGGCTGAGTGAAATGGGATGCAGTGGCTGAGTGAAATGGGATGCAGTGGCTGAGTGAAATGGGATGCAGTGGCTGAGTGAAATGGGATACAGTGACTGAGGGAAATGGGATGCGCTGACTGAGTGAAATGGTACGCTGTGACTGAGGGAAAGGAGACGCAGTGACTGTGGGAAATGGGTTGCAGTGACTGAGGAAAATGGGAGGCAGTGATTGAGTGAAATGGGATGCAGTCACTGAGTGAAATGTGATGCAGTGACTGAGGGAAATGGGATGCAGTGACTGAGTGAAATGGGATTCAGTGACCGAGGGTCATGGGATGCAGTGACGGATGGAAATGGGATGCGGTGACTGAGTGAAATGGGATGCCGTGACTGAGGGGAAGAGGGTGCGGTGACTGAGGGAAATGGATGCACTGTCTCAGTTGAAGACGATTCACAGTCTCCGTTAAATAGCATGTAGTGACTGAGTCAAATGGAATGCTGTGACTGAGTGAAATGGGACGCAATGACTGAGTGAATATGACGGAGTGGCTGAGTGAAATGGGATGCAGTGGCTGAGTGAAATGGGATGCAGTGGCTGATTGAAATGTGATGCAGTGACTGAGGGAAATGGGATGCAGTGACTGTGGGAAATGGGTTGCAGTGACTGTGGGAAATGGGTTGCACTGAGTGAGGAAATGAGGTGCAGTAACTGAGGGAAAGGAGATGCAGTGACTGTGTGAAATGTGATGCTGTGACTGTGTGAAATGTGATGCTGTGACTGTGTGAAATGGGATGTAGTGACTGAGTGAAATGGGATGCAGTGACTGAGTGAAATGGGATGCAGTGACTGTGGGAAATGGGATGCAGTGACTGATGCAAATGGGATGCAGTGTCTGATGCAAATGGGATGCAGTGACTGAGTGAAATGGGATGCAGTGACTGAGTGAAATGAGCTGCAATGACTGTGTGAAGTGGGATGCAGTGACTGATGGAGATTAAATGCAGTGTCTGATGCAAATGGGATGCACGGACTGAGTGAAATGGGATGCACTGACTGAGGGAAATGGGATGCACTGACTGAGGGAAATGGGATGCACTGACTGAGGGAAATGGGATGCAGTGACTGAGGAAAATGGGATGCAGTTACTGAGGGAAATAGGATGCAGTGACTTTTGGAAATGGGATGCAGTGAGTGATGGAAATGGGAGTCAGTGATTGAATGAAATGGGTGCAAGTGACCGTGGAGATGGGATGCAGTGACTTGGGGAAAGGAGATGCAGTGAATGTGGAAACGGGAAGCTGTGACTGAGGGTAACGGGTTGCAGTGGCGAAGTGAAATGGGACGCCGTGTCTCTGTGAAATGTGATGCGGAGACTGTGGGGAAATGGATGCAGTGACTGAGTGAAATGGGATGCAGTGACTGAGTGAAATGTGATGCGTTGACTGATGGAAAGGAGATGCCGTCCCTGTGGGAAATGGCATGCAGTGACTGAGTGAAATGGGAAGCTGTGAATGAGTGAAATGGGATGCCGTGACTGAGGGTAATTGGATGCCGTGACTGAGGGTATTGTGATGCAGTGACTGAGGGTAATGTGATGCAGTGACTGAGTGAAATGGGGTGCAGTGACTGATGGAAATGGGATGCGTGACTGAGTGAAATGGGATGCGGTGACTGAGGGAAATGGGATGCGGTGACTGAGGGAAATGGAATGCGGTGACTGTCGGGAATCGGGTGCGGTGACTGATGGAAATGGATGCACTGTCTCAGTTGAATAGGATTCAACGTCTCCGTTAAATAGGATGCAGTGACTGAGTCAAATGGGATGCAGTGACTGAGTGAAAAAGGATGCAATGACTGAGTGAAATGGGATGCAGTGGCTGAGTGAAATGGGATGCAGTGACTGAGGGAAATGAGATGCAGTGACTGAGGGAAAGGAGATGCAGTGACTCTGGGAAATGGAATGCTGTGACTGAGGGTAATGGGATGCACCATTTCAGTTCAATGAGATTCACTGTCTCAGTGAATTGGGATGCTGTGACTGAGGGAAAGCAGATGCAGTGACTGTGGGAAATAGGTTGCAGTGACTGAGGGAAATGGGACGCAGTGACTGAGGGAAATGGGACGCAGTGACTGAGGGAAATGGGATGCAGTGACTGAGTGTAATGGGGTGCAGTGGCTGCGTGAAATGGGATGCAGTGGCTGCGTGAAATGGGATGTAGTGACTGAGTGAAATGGGACGCCCAGACTGAGGGAAATGGGATGCAGTGACTGACTGTAATGGGATGCAGTGACTGAGTGGAATGTGATGCCGTGACTGTGGGGAATTGGGTGTGGTGATGATCGAAATGGATTCACTGTAGCAGTTGAATAGGATTCACTGTCTCCGTTAGAAGGGATGCAGTGACTGAGTGAAATGGGATGCAGTGACTGAGTGTAATGGGATGCAGTGACTGAAGGAAATGGGATGCAGTGACTGATGGAAATGGGATGCAGTGCCTGAGTGATATGGGATGCTGAGACTGTGTGAAATGGGATGCATTGACTGATTGAAATGAGATGCAGTGACTGACTGAAATGGGAGGCAGTGACTGCGTGAAGTGGGAGGCAGTGACTGAGTGAAATGGGACGCCGTGACTGAGTGAAATGGGACGCCGTGACTGAGTGTAATGGGATGTAGTGACTGAGTGAAATGGGATGCAGTGACTGAGTGAAATGGGATGCGGTGACTGAGTGAAGTGGGGTGCAGTGGCTGCGTGAAATGGGATGCAGTGACTGAGTGAATTGGGATGCAGTGACTGAGGGAAATAGGATGCAGTGACTGAGTGTAATGGGATGCCGTGACTGAGGACAATGCGATGCAGTGACTGAGGGAAATGAAATGCAGTGACTGAGGGGAAGGAGATGCAGTGACTGTGTGAAATGGGTTGCAGTGACTGTCAGAAATGGTTTGCAGTGACTGAGGGAAATGGGACGCAGTGACTGAGTGTAATGGGAAACACTGACTGAGTGAACTGGGACGCAGTGACTGAGGGAAATTGGAAGCAGAGACTGAGTGAAATGTGATGCAGTGACTGAGGGAAATAGGATGCAGTGCCTGAGTGTAATGGGACGCAGTGACTCTGGGGACATGGGATGCAGTGACTGTCTGAAATGGGAGGGTGTGACTCACTGAAATGGGAGGGTGTGACTCACTGAAATGGGAGGGTGTGACTCACTGAAATGGGAGGCAGTGACTCACTGAAATGGGAGGCAGTGACTGAGTGAAATGGGATGCAGTCACTGAGTGAAATGGGATGATGTGACCGTGGGAAATGGGATGCAGTGACTGAGGGTAATGGGAGGCAGTGACTGAGTGAAGTGGGATGTAGTGACTGAGTGAAATGGGATGCAGTGACTGACGTAATGGGAAGGAGTGAATGAGGTAATAGGGATGCAGTGCCTGACGGGCCTTGGGGTGCAGTGACTGAGTGAAGTGGGATGCAGTGACTGAGGGAAGTGGGATGTAGTGACTAATGGAATTGGAGTGCAGTGACCGCATCAGATTTGGAACTGGGTCATGAGCCTGGCCAGGTGTTAGATTTGGAAATAGGTGATCACCTTGGTGATAGCGATCACAATTCTAAGATAATAAACTGCCAACCTCAGCGATCACAATTCTGTTATGTTTGCTTTAGTGATGGAAAGGTAGAGGTGTACACCACTGGGCAAGAGTTATCTGGGGGAAAGGCAATTCCAATGAGATTTGGCAGGATTTTGGGAGCATAGGATGGGGAAGGAAACTGCAAGGGATGGGCACAATAGAAATGTCGAGCTTATTCAAGGAAAAGTTCCTGTGTATCCTAGATCAGTATGTACCTGTCAGGCCGGGAGGAAGCTGTAGAGCGCGGGAGCCGTGGTTTACGAAGGAAGTGGAATCTCTGGTCAAGAGGAAGCAGAAGGCTTCTGTTACTATAAGATGTGAATGCTCAGTCAGGGTGCTTGAGGGTTACAAGGTAGCCAGGAAAGACCGAAAGAGAGAGCTCAGAAGAGCCAGGAGGAGATTTGAGAAGTTGTTGGCCGATAGGATCAGGGTAAACCGTAAGGTTTTCTATCGGTATTTAAGAAATAAAAGAATGAGAAAAGTAAGATTAGGCCCAATCAAGGATAGTAGTGGGAAGTTGTGTGTGGAGTCAGATGAGATAGGGGAAGCGTGAAATGAATATTTTTCAACAGTATTCACTCTAGAAAACGACAATGTTGTCGAGGAGAATACAGAGATACAGGCTACTGGACTAGGTGGGATTGAGGTTCACAAGGAAGAGGTATTTGAAATCCTACAGAGGGTGAAGACAGCTATGACCCCTGGGCCGGATGGGATTTATCCTCGGATCCTCGGGGAATCCAGGGAGGAGATTGCCGAGCCTTTGGCATTGATCTTTAACTCATCATTGTCTGCAGGAATAGTGCCAGATGACTGGAGGATAGCAATTGTGGTTCTCCTGTTCAAGAAGGGGAGTAGAGACAACCCTGGTAATTCTCGGCCAGTGAGCCTTACCTCAGTTGTTGGTAAAGTGTTGGAAAAGGTTCTAAGGGACAGGATTTATAATCATCCAGAAAAGAATAAATTGATTCGGGATAGTCAGCACAGTTTTGTGAAGGGTAGGTCGTGCCTCACAAACCTTATTGAGTTCTTTGAGAAGGTGACCAAACAGATAGATGAGAGTAAACCGGTTGATGTGGTGGATATGGATTTCAGCAAGGCGTTCGATAAGGTTCCCCATAACAGACTATTGTACAAAATGCAGAGGAATGGAATTGTGGGAGATATAGCAGTTTGGATCGGAAATTGGCCTGCTGAAAGAAGACAGAGGGTGGTAGTTGATGGGAAACGTTCATCCTGGAGACCAGTTTCTGGTGGTACTGCAAGGGTCGGTGTTGGGTCCACTGCTGTTTGTCATTTTTATAAATGACCTGGATGAGGGCAGTGAAGGATGAGTTAGTAAATTTGCAGACAACACTAAGATAGGTGGAGTTGTGGACAGTAACAAAGGATTGGTTGCAGAGAGACACAGATAAGCTGCAGAGCTGGGCTGAGAGGTGGCAAATGGAGTTTAATGCAGACAAGCGTGAGGTGATGCACTTCAGCAGGAGTAACCAGAAGGAAAAGTACAGGGCTAATGGTAAGATTCTTAGTAGTATAGATGAGCGGAGAGATCTCGGTGTCCATGAACACAGATCCTTGAAAGTTGCCACCCAGGTTGACAGGGCTGTTAAGAAGGCATACAGTGTTTTAGCTTTGATTAATAGAGGGATCGAGTTCCGGAACCAAGAGGTTATGGTGAAGCTGTACAAAACTCTGAAGCGGCCGCATTGGAGTATTGTATACAGTTCTGGTCACCGCATTATAAGAAGGATGTGGAAGCTTTGGAAAGGGTGCAGAGGAGATTTACTTGGATGTTGCCTGGTATGGAGGGAAGGTCTTACGAGGAATGGCTGAGGGACTTGAGGCTGTCTTCATTAGAGAGAAGAAGGTTGAGGGGTGACTTAATTGAAACATATAAAATAATCAGAGGGTGAGATAGGGTGGATAGGGAGAGCCTTTTTCCTAGGATGGTGATGGCGAGCACGAGGGGGCAGAGCTTTAAATTGAGGGGTGAAAGATACAGGACAGATGTCAGAGGTAGTTTGTTTACTCAGAGAGTAGTAAGGGAATGGAACGCTTTGCCTGCAACGGTAGTCGATTCGCCAACTTCAGGTACATTTAAGTGGTCATTGGACAAGCATATGGATGTACATGGAATAGTGCAGGTTAGATGGGCTTGAGATCGGCATGACAGGTCAGCACAAGATCGAGGGCCGAAGGGCCTGTACTGTGCTGTAATGTTCTATGTTCTATCTTCTATGGCTAGCTCTCCCTGTGCTCCGTGTGATTTAACTTCCCTACTGGACTACTGTGAGGAACCTTCTTGAACGCCTTACTGAAACCCATATACGTCCATGTTTCTGCCTTAATCAATGCTCTTCATTACTACTTTAAAAAACTCATTCAAATTACATGAGTTATGATTTCCTGTGCACATGTGTCCTCGGATCCCATGGACTGTTTCCTGTTCTAACAGTCTTCAAATGGGGAATCTTGTCAAAAGCTCTGCTGAAGCCCAAGTAGACTGTGTCAAATGCATTGCCCTCATCCACACACCTAGTTAGCTCTTCAGTCATAGATTCATAGAGTCATACAGCACAGAATCAGGACCCTCACTCCTAATCATCTGTACTGATCAGGTGTCCCAAACTTAACCGGTCCCATTTGCCTGTGTTTGGTATCCGTCTAAACCTTTCCTCATTGTGTACCTGTCCAAATGTCTTTTAAATACAGAAATTTTATCTGCCTCTACCACGTCTGTTGGCAGCTCATTGCATTCACGCACCACCCTCTGTGTGGGAAAAGTTGCCGGTCGGGTCACTTTTAAATCTTTCCCCTTTCACATTTGAACCTACTCCCTTCTAGCTTTGGACTCCCCTACCTTGGTTATTCCCCTTATCAATGCCCATCATGATTTTTTACACCTCTGGAAGTCACCCCTTCATCTCCGGTACTCCATGGAAAAAGTCCGAGCCTATCCACCACTCCTCGTAAACCCTCCAGTCCCGGCAATGACCTTTTGTAATTATTTTTGCACTCTGTATAGTTTAACAGCATTCTTCCTACGGCAGGGTAACCAGAATTCACTGAAGTATTATGACATAGAACATAGAACATTACAGCGCAGTACAGGCCCTTCGGCCCTCGATGTTGCGCCAACCTGTGAATCCAACCTGAAGCCCATCTAACCGACACTATTCCATTACCATCCATATATTTAGCAATGTTCATTTAAATGCCCTTAAACTTGGCAATCTACTCCTGTTGCAGGCAGGGCATTCCGCACCCATACTACTCTCTGAATAAAGAACCTCCCTCTGACATGTGTCCCATATCTATCTCCCCTCAATTTAAACCTATCTCCACTCGTGCTCACCATCACCATCGAGGAAAAAGACTATCGCTGTCCACCTATCTAATCCTCTGATTATCTTGTATGTCTCTATTAAGTTGCCTCTTCATCTTCTTCTGACAAAAACAGCCTCAAGTCCCGAAGCTTTTCCTCATAAGACCTTCCTTCCACACCAGACAAGATCCTAATAAACCCCCTCCAAATCCTTCCGATAATGTGACGATCAGAACTGTACGCAATAGTGCAAGCGCGGCCACACCAGTGTTTTGTACAGCTGCAACATGACCTCATGGCTCCGAAACTCAATTTCTGTACCAATAAAACCTAACACGCCGTACGCCTTCTGAACAAGCCTATCAATCTGCGTGGCAACTTTCAGGGATCTACGCACATGGACACCGAGATCTCTCTGCTCATCCACACCACCAAGATTCTGGGCAGCACGGTGGCTCAGTGGTTCGCACTGCAGCCTCGGGCAATTGTCTGTGCGAAGTTTGCACGTTCTCCCCGTGTCTGCTTGCATTTCCTCCTGGTGATCCGGTTAAGGCGGATAAGGGAGGGGAGGGGAATATGTGTCTGGTGGCGGCATCCTGCTGGTGGTGGTGGAAATGGTGCCTGAGGTTGGTATGGATGTGGGCATGTGGGTTGATAGGTAAGATCAAGTGGAGCCTTATTGCTATCTTGGGAGGGAAGAGAAAAGGTGAGGGCAGAAGTGCTGGGTTGGACACAGTTGAGGGCCCTGTCGACCACGGAGCCGGAGAATCCTCAGTTGAGGAAGAAGGTGGACATTTTGGAGGCTCCCTTGTGATGTTGGCCTCATGTGAACATGTTCAATGGAGATGGAGGAAGTGAGAGAAGAGGTTGGAGTCTTTACAGAAAGTGGGGTGTGAGGATATATAGACCAGGTAGCTGTGAGAGTCAGAGAGTTTGTAATGGATATTAGTGCGAAGCGTACCCCCAGGAATGGAAGCAGAAATGTTGAGGAAGGGAAGGGTAGAGTCAGAGGTAGAGCAGGTGAAAGTGAGGGCAGGATGGAAATTGGAGGCAAAGTTGATGAAGTTTTCCAATTTCAGACAAGAGAGAGAAGCAGCCGGATGATATCATTGATGTATCGGAGAAAGTGTTGTGGGTGGGAATGTTCCAAGTACCCCGTGAAGAGACAGGTTTAACTCGGGCCCACGCAGGTGCCCGGAGCTGCTCCTCTTACCCGAAGAAAATGAGAGGAGTTAAACAACAAGTTGTTGAGGGTGAGGATGAGGTCGACCAAGTGGAGGAGGGTGGTGGTGGGAGGGGCATGTTCAGGTCTTTGCTCCAAGAAAAAGGGGACAGCCCTAAGAACCTCCTGGTGGGGAATGGATGTGTAAAGGAATTACACGTTCATGGTAAAGAGGACGCAGCTGGAACCGGCAAACTGAAGTTTTTAAAACTGCGTAAAATATCAGAGTATTTCTGGATGTACGTGGGCAGTGCTTGGACCAGGGGACAGAAGATTGAGTCAAGGTCGGAAGAGATGAGTTCTGTGGGGCAGGAACAGGCTGAAACAATGGGTCTGCCAGGACAGTCTCATTTGTGGATTTTTAGGGGGACGTAGGAGCAACCTCTGGGGAGCTGTGGCCTTTCAGCTTGGAAACAGAGGGGGAAGATCACCAGATAGACCAAGATCAGTTACTGTAGTAGATACAATGGCCCGGTGCGGTCATGGTCCAGGAGAAGTCGGAGGAGGTATCTGAGAGCTGGCGCTCAGCCTCTGCAAGGTAGACTTCAGCTCACCAGACCACAACAGCACCACCTTATCGGCAGGCTTAATAACAAAGTCAGGGTGAGATATGAGTGCGTGGAGGGCAGTCAGTTGGGCAGGACGTAGGTTGGGTTTGGCGCAGGGAACAGAGAAATTGAGGTGATAGCACGTCGACAGTTCTCGATGAACAGATTGAGTGCACCTGCATCCCCACCTTAACAATTCTGCACTGAGGGGTGCCATTAACTGTATATTTTTCTCTAATAGTTGATTTCCCAAAGTGGAGCATCTAACATTTAATGGATTAAAATCCACTTGCCGTTTCTGCAACTGATCTGTATCCTTTTATGACGTCGACACTCATCCTGATTCTCCCAATCATTCTATTGTCTGCAAACTTGCTAACCCATACATCTATATTTTCACCTCAGTCATTTTGTATAGACCACAAACAGCAGAGGTCCCAGCACAGATCCCTGCGGAACACCAATCGTCCTGGATCTACAGCCTGAAAAGCACCATTCCACCTCTTGCCTCTGTCTTCTCTGGGCAAGCCAGTTGTGAATCCAAGCATCCAAGCCACCATTGACTCGGTGCATCTTAATTTTCTGGATGATCCTATCATGAGGCACCTTGTTGAAAGTATTGCTAAAATCCATGTCAACAATATCCACTGCTCTACCTTCATTGATCACATTCGTCACCTCCTCAAAAAATTCAGTCAAGTTAGGAAGACATGACCTGCCCTGCACAAAGCCATGCTGACTGTCCCGAATGAGGCCATGCTGTTCCAAATACAGATAAATACAATCCCTAAGAATTCTCTCCAATAGCTTCCAATGAACGATGAGAAACTCGCTAGTCGAGAGTTTCCTGGATTGACCCTATTTCCCTTCTTGAACAGAAGAAGAACATTTAGCAACTTGCTAATCCTCCAGTACCCCTCCAGTGGCTACCAAGGATACAAAGATATTGCTGAATGCCCCGACAATCTCTTCTCTCACCTCGCTCAAAAACCTTGAGGAGATACCATTGGGTCCTGAGGACTTATCCACCTTAATGCTCTTTCTTGATTTCAAAATGCTGTTATCACATGAGCATGCTCCACACAAATCCCACTATCCTCCACACCCTTCGCCTGAGTGAATAGTGATGCACGGACTTAATTTAGGATCTTGCCCACATCCTCTGCTTCCAAACACAAGTTCCCTCCTTTATCCTGAATGGTCGTACCTTCTTGCTATTTATCCCCTTGTTTTAGATGTATGCACAGAATGCCTTGGGATTTCCTTCAACCCTCCTTGCCAAGGTCATTTGATCGCCCTTTCTTTTTCTGCTTTCTTTATGTCAGCCCTGTTCAATTTTAGCTTCGTAAACCTGACATATTTTTGTTTTTCCCTTTTGACTAACTTCACAACCTCCCCAATTATCCAAGGGTCTTTTACCTTGCCATCGTTGTCCTTCCTCCTTCCTGATCCTAAACTCATAAGCAGGCCTTTAAACAATTCCCATATGGCAAATGTGACAGCTCCTCCCAATTAACACTCCCCAGCTCCTACCTAAAATTGGTATAATTTACTCTCCCCCAAGGTCCTGACTTATACTTCTTCATTGCAATCTTAAAATTTAAGGAGTTGTAATCACTATTTCCAAAATGCTTTCCCACCCTTCTCACCAGTTACCTGACCAGGACAAAGTCCAGTATGGCCCATCTTCTATCCACATGCTGTGTCAAGAAACTCTCTTGGATAGACTTAACAAATTCAGCCTCATTTAAACTCTTGTTGTAAGGGAGTCCCAGTCAATACCGGGGAGGTTAAATTCACTGACTGTGACAACTCTGACTTATTGCATTGTTTCAAAAGCTGCCTACATATTTGTTCCTCAGTGTGTCAGTGGCAACAGGGGAGCAGGCTATTAGTTTAATCTGATCAGAGTGATTGTGTCTATCTTATTTTTGAACGCTACCTCTGTTGCCTCAGTGGGCAAGCCCTCCAGAATGTCCTTTCTAGGTACAGATGTAACATTTCCCACAGGTTAGGAGTGCACCTCCTTCTTTTATCTTCCCCTCTATCTTGTCGAAAGCAATGAAACCCTGGAACATTGAGCACCCAGTCCGGTCTCTGTCTCAACCAAGCCTCTGTAATGGCCTCAACATCAGAGTCCCATGTACTGATCCAGGCTCTAAGCTCATCTGCCTTACCTGTAATACTCCTGGCAGTGAAATAAACATATTTCAGCTTGTTCGTGCCATCATGTTCATGTACCTGTCTCTGACTGCCATTCTTTTCTGATTTATTGGTCCCAGCATGTACCTGCCATCAATTCATCTACTTGCTGACCTGCTGCTCTGGTTCCCAGCTGCCTGCCAGTCTTTAAATCCTCCCAAGTAGCACTAGCAAACCTCCCTGTGAGGGTATTTGTTCCCGTTCAGTTTAGGTGCAACCCATCCCTCTTACACAGGTCACCCCTTGCCCAAGAAGCGGTCGCAATTATCCATGAACCTGAAAGCCTGCTCCCAGTACCAGCTCCTTAACCAATGCATTCATCTCACCTATCTTTCTCTGACTTAACTCACTAACATGTGGCACTCGTGGCAACCCATAAATTATTACCCTCGAGGTCCTGCCTTTCAGCCTCTTTGCTCACTCCTTGTACACAGTCCACAGGATCTCATCCCTCTTTCTACCTACGTCATTGGTACCAATGTGCACAATGGCCTCTGGCTGCTCACCCTCCCCATGAAGAATTTCTTGCAACCACTCAGAGATGTCCTTGACCTTGGTACCAGGGAAGCAACACACAGCCCTGGTATCTCAAATGTGGCTACAGAAACTATGCCCCAACGAATGAGTCTCCAACCACGATCACTCACTTGGATTTGCCTGACCCTGTCCCACAGCAGGGCGGTTTGTACCACGGACCTGGCAGCTGCTGATTATATAACCGTTCCAGTTTAGTTTTAGATCAGTGTTAACCTTGATTAAGTGGATAGCCAAGCACCTCAGTGGGCGACAGTACAGGAGAATTAAATTCTTAAGCTCACGGATTCTGTGAGAGTCAAAGACAAGCACTGAATTGTTCTAACCTCATTTCCAACACCTGGCCCATTACCCTGCATGGCTTGGATAACACTTGCACATTTAAAAAAATGTAAGGATGATGTGAGGGTAAGGACATGGAATTTTGTGATCTGGTCATATTCTCTCTTGTTGGAGCTGATTGCTGCTTCGCAATTGTATGTTGCAAATGTTACTTATCGTTTATCAGGCCAAGCCTGATCATTGTCCAAGTCTCACTGTATTTTCTCATCGTTGACTTCACTGTTGGAAAAGTCATGAATTCTGCTGGACACCTGGACAATATTCAATGAACGTTCATGTCTCCACTTTGGTTCAAATGAAGACATGACTTCAGCCAGTGCAGGTATCCAGTGAATGCCACTGACTCAATTTTCTATTCCTCTGCTTAACACCACATTCAATCAGAAGTTGCCAGGGTGGAAATGACAGATTGCACTTTCCTTCCTTTTCAAGCTCAGGATCTCTGATCATATTTGTGGTAAATCCTGAACGAGGTTACGAGAAGTGTGGCATGACGAAAAGTAAACTGAACCTTAGTGTGCAGCTGTTTGACAGCTGTTTGACAGCACTGTCATCCAGATGTTGCATTACTTTGCTGATGATTGAGAATACATTGAGGTCATAATTGGTCAGGACAATTTGTCTGCCGATTGCGTGATAGGTCATCTTTCTCTGAAATGTGAGTGTCACAAGTGTTTAAAAATGTACTGGAAAACATTTACTGTTGGTGTGCTGACCTTGGGGCACATTGTTCCAGTACAGTTTGTGGGATGCTGCCAGGTGCCATGGCATTTGCAGTATCCGGAACATTCAGTCTTGTCATTGCATGAAATAATTTGAATTGCGTGTAAGTTAAGATCTGTGATGCCTCCTCAGGATGAGGGCAAGAAGATCATCCAGACTGGTGAATGGTTTCATCTGCTCCTTCACCTTTTGTTCGTAACATCTTGTAATAACTGCCATGTAGCCTGATGAGAAACTAAAGCTCATCTTGATTCATTTGCATTTGAAGGTGCCTATTTTTCCCAAACAAAAGGACCCATCACTGAGCGGAAAGTATGGAGAATGTTATAGACATCAGTGGTGAGATAATGCTGGATCTTGACCAGCAAAACCATTGTTGTGTTGGTGAAATGCAAACAAAAATCTACATGATGTAAACTTTATTCTCAGCTAATCCCTTTAACAAATGACAGATTCTGATGTTGGTTCCTGGAAAGCCTCCATTGTTGGAGGACGAGAAGCCGTATCCAATTGAAGCAGCACAGGCTTCTGCAATGACTGTGGAAACCACTGCTTATGCCTTGCTTCAAGCGTTGTCAAGGAATGATATTGACGATGCAACACCGATTGCGAGGTGGCGAACGATGCAACAGAACTATGGTGGTGGATTTCACTCGATGCAGGTAAATGCTTGAGATCACAACAACAGGCATTCAGATATTTCCATGGATCATGTTACTAACTGGTGGTTGTTGCAGTTTGCAATCAAACTGGGCACTGCATTTTCATCTGCAGGTTTGGTGCATTGGCACAAATTCCAGTTCTTCAATGGTGTTAATCCTTGGTTAAATTCTTACATGCACTTTGCCTGTGCATCACTTTTCCTCTTGGTATTGTCCTTGAAAACTACCTGTTTCTGTAAACCTTCACTTGCTTGTCACAGGACTGCACTGTCAGAGGGTCAATGATGGGAGAGTGCTGTGCTGTTGGAAGTTGTGTGCTGAAAGGGAGCTGCCCTGCCAGAGGGCCTATATTAAGGCAGTCAGCATTGTGAGAGGGTCGATATTTAGTGCATGCTCCTGTCTCAGAGGGTCAATTTGATGGGACAACATGCCTCTGAAACTAACTTGTTGGAGTGCTGCACCGCCTGAGGGTTCGTCTGAAGGGAGTGATGCCCTGTCAGATGATGAGCTTTCCCTCATCTTTAACCGTCTGACAGTGCAGCACTCCCATAATATTAACCCGCTACCAGTGTGGCACTTGCTTACAATTGTACTTCTGACAGTGCACAAGTCCAACAAAATGATCCTCTTGAGTGTCGCACACACTCAATATTGGCCCTCCAACAGTGCAGCACTCCCTCAGGACTGACTGTCTGACATTGATACGTGGATCGTGTAGCAATCCTGTAATATTGACCCACTGACACAGCAGAACTCCCTCAATATTGTTTTTCTGACAGTATTGCACTCCTGATCCTTCGGCAGTGCCCCTTGATATCAATCTTTTCACATGAGACCACTCCCTCAGCACTAACTCTCTGAATGTGCAGCACTTCTCAGGACTGATTCTGTGATATTTCAGCACTCCCACATCATTAACCCTCTGACAGTGCAGCCCTCCCTTTATATCAACCCTCCAACAGTGCATTGTTTCCTTAATATTGGACCTCTGATTGTGTGATACTCCCTCAGTGCGAAGCTCTGACAATACAGCACTCTCTCTGAAATAACTCTCTGATTAAGCACTTCCTCAGTGCTCACCCTCTGAAAATGGAGCTTTCTCTCATTACTGACCCTTTGCAGTGCTGCACTGCCGCAGCACTCCATTAAGAGTGATCCTCTGACAGTGTGGCACTCCCCTAATATTGGTCCACTGACTGTGTGGCACTCCCTTGATACTGACCTGCTCGCGGTGCATCACTGCTCTAATATCAAACCTGCAGCTCTATCAAAGGGTCTGTCCTGAGCAAGTGCCCCATCGTCAGCATGTCAATTCTGAGGCAGTGCCTCTATATCATTGAGGTAGCTCCTGACGGTCAGAATTACGGGAGTGCCTCATATTTAGAGGGTCATTAACTGAGGGACAGCCTCATGATCAGCGGGTCAGTCTTTACGGACTGCCTTATAGCCAGTGTGTCAGTTCTGAGGCAGTGCCCTCAATGTAACAGATTTAGAAATGGGGGAGGGGGCACATGATGAGAAGGTCAGTAGTAAGCTATTGGAACTTTGTCAGAGGGTCAGTACTCAGCGAGTGCCTCATTGACATCGGGTCCATACAGAGGGTTTGCACTGAGGGAATGCTTCCTTGTCAGAGATTCAGAACTGAGAAAGTGCCTCATTGTCAGAGGCTCATTCCTGAGGCAGTGCCTCATTGTCAGAGTGACATAATCAGATGGCACTCCCTCAATTCTAAACCTTAATACTGACCCTCTGACAAGGAAGCACTGCCTCAGGACTGACCCTATGATAATGAAGTGTTCCTCAGGATTGAACCATTGACGATGTGACTCTCCATTCGTGTTGACCTTCTGATAATGGGGTTCTCCTTAAGTACGGACCCTCTGACGGTTGTGCACTGCCTCAGTACTGACCCTCTAAATATCTGCCACTCCGTCAATTCTGACCTCCTTACGCTGAGGCATTACCTCAATCCTGACTGGGGTGCAGGTCTCTGGCACAGAGTCTGTTGCTCTTGCAACGAAGGGAAGGGGGTATAGGAGGAGAGTGTTAGTCATTGGGGACTGAATAGTTAGAGGGACAGATAGAAGGCTTGTTTGGAACCGAAGAGACTCACGATTGGTGCGTTGCCTCCAGGTGCTAGAGTCCGTGTTGTCTCGGATAGTGTCTTTGGGGTCCTGAAGGGAGAGGGTGACCAGCCCCAAGCCATGGTCCACATCGGCACCAACGACATAGGTAGAAAGAGGGATAGGGATGTCAGGCAGGATTTCAGGGAGCTCCGCTGGAAGCTGAGAGCTCAAACAAATGGAGTGGTTATCTCTGGTTTGTTACCCGTGCCAAGTGATAGCCAAGCAAAGAACAGGGAGAGATTTCAGCTGAAGACGTGGCTGCAGGGATGCTGCAGGTGGGAGGGCTTCAGGTACATGGACAATTGGGGCTCATTCTGGGGAAGGTGGGACCTCGACAAACAGGACGGTATCCACTTGAACCAGAGGGGCACGAATATCCTGGGCGGGAAATTTGCTAGTGCTGTTCGGGTGGGTTTAAACTAGCTTAGCAAGGGGATGGGAAACTGTGGTGTAGTTTCAGTACACAGGAGAAAGAGAATAGAGAGGACATGGACAGGATCTCAGTGTCACAGGAGTGTGCTGGCAAACAGCAAGCTGAATTGAAGTGTGTCTACTTCACTGCCAGGAGTATCCGGAATAAGCGAGGTGAGCTTGCAGCATGGATAGGTACCTGGGGCTTCGATGTTGTGGCCATTACGGAGACATGGATAGAGCAGGGTCAGGAATGGATGTTGCAGGTTCCAGGGTTCAGATCTTTGAGTAAGATCAGGTAAGGTGGGAAAAGAGGGGGAGGTGTGGCTTTGTTTGTCGAGGGCAGTATAACGGAGGCTGAAAAAACTTTTGAGGAGGACTGGTCCACTGAGATGGGATGGGCTGATGTCAGAAACAGGAGAGGAGAGGCCACACTGGGAGTTTTTTAATGGGCCTCTGCAAAGTTCCAGGGATCTGAAGGAGAGGATTGGCAAAACGATTCTGGGCAGGAGTGAAAGGAACAGGGTGGTCATTATGGGAGACTTTAACTTCCTAAGCATTGACTGGAAATGCTGTAACTCTCGTACGTCGGATGGATGAGTTTTCGTCCAATGCACGCAGGAGCGTTTCCCGACACGGTACGTCGAAGGGCCGACAAGAGGGGAGGCCACACTGGATCTGGTACTTGACAGTGAACCAGGCCAGGTGTTTGATTTAGTGGTAGGTGAGCACTTTGGAGAGAGTGACCATAATTCGGCTACGTTTAGTTTAGCGATGGAGTGGGAGAGGAACATGCCACAGGGCAAGACTTACAGATGGGGGAAGGCAATTATAATTGGGCAAGACTTAGGAGGCAAAGAATGGGGTAGCAAAATGCAGGGGATGGGGACAATCGAAATGGGGAGCTGGTTTAAGTAACAGATATTGCGTGTCCTTGATAGGTACGTCCCTGTCCGGCAGGGGTCAGTGATAAGGTAGGGGAGCCGTGGTTTACGAAAGAAATTGTATCTCGCGTTAAGCAGAAGAGCGAGGCTTATGTGATGTTGAGATGAGATGGATCAGTTGATGCAATGGAGAGTTACAGATGAGCAAGGAAGGATTTAAAGAGAGAGTTAAGAAGAGCAAGGAGGGGTCCTGAGCAGTCATTCGCAGGTGGAATAAAGGAGATCCGTAAAGTTTTCTCAAGGTATGTGAGGAATATAAGGATGACTGGGGTAGGAATAGGGCCAATCAAAGACAGAAGTGGGAAGTTGTGTGTGGACCGGGTAGAGATCGGAGAGGTGCTAAATGAATATTTCTCATCTGTTTTCACTGAGGAAGAGGAGAATTTCATCGAGGAGACGACTGAGATACGTGCTATTAGACTTGAAAGGATTCAGGTTAGTAAGGAGGAGATGTTATCAATTCTAGAAGGTGTGAAGCTAGATAAATCCCCTGGGCCTGAGAGGATTTTTCCGAGAATTCTCTGGAAAGCTCGGGAGGAGGTGGCGGAGCCCTTGGCTTTGATCTTTGAGTCCTCATTGTCTGCAGGTTTAACACCAGAGGACTGGAGGACTGCAAATGTTGTGCCCTTGTTCAAGAACGGCAGTAGAGATGAGCCAGGCAATTACAGCCAGTGAGCCTTACGTCTGTTGCATCAAAAGTTTTGGAAAGGGTTATAAGAGATAGGGTTTATAATCATCTCGGAAGCAACAATTTGATTGGAGATAGTCAACATGGATTTGTTAAGGGCAGGTCGTGTCTCACAAACCTCTTGGAGATTTTGAGGAGGTGACCAAGCATGTGGATGAGAGAAGGCCAGTTGACGTAGTGTACATGGACTTCAGTAAAGCCTTTGATAAGGTTCCACATGGTAGGCTATTGGAGAAAATACGGAGCCATGTGATTGAGGGAGATTTAGCAGTTTGGATTAGAAACTGGCTTTCGGTAAAAAGGCAACCAGTGGTGTTTGATGCAAAATATTCAGCCTGGAGTCTGGTCACTAGTGGTGTGCCTCAAGGATCTGTTTTTGGCCCACTGCTGTTTGTCATTTTTACAAATGACTCGGACGCAGGCATAGGTGGATGGGTTACTAAGTTTGCAAATGACACTAAGGTCGGTGGAGTGGTGGACAATGTGGAAGAATGTCGCATGTTGTAGGGAGACTTGGATAAAGTGCAAAATTGGGCGGAAATGTGGCAAATGGAGTTCAATGTGAGGTGATTTGCTTTGTGAGGAATAATAGGAAGGTACAATACTGGGCCAATGGAAAGATTCTTGGTAGTGTGGATGTGCAGAGGGACCTTGGCGTCCATGTACATAGATCTCTGAAAGTTGCCACCCATGTTGATAGTGCTGTGAAGAAGGCATCCGATGTGTTAGACTTTATTGGTAGAGGGATTGAGTTCCAGAGCCGTGATGTCATGCTGCAACTGCACAAAACGCTCGTGCGACCTGTTCTGGTCGCTCCATTGCGGGACGAATTCGGAAGCATTGGAAAAGGAGCAGAGGAGATTTACCAGGATGTTGCCTGGTCTGGAGTGAAGGTCTTAGGAGAGAAGGCTGAGCGACTCGAGTCTGTCCTCATTGGAGAGAAGAAGGCTAAGAGGGCCTTTAATAGAAACATACAAGACAATCAGAGAAAGATGAGTCAGGGTGGACGGTGAGAGTCTTTTTCCTAGGATGATGATGTTGGCTTGTACGAGGGGGCTCAGCTACAAATTGAGGGGTGATGGATTGAAGGCAGATGTCAGAGGCAGGTTCTTTACCCAGAGAGTGGTAAGGGCGTGGAATGCCCTGCCTGCCAATGCAGTTAACTCAGCCACATTCAGGGCATTTGAACAGTCCTTGGATAAGCATATTGATGATGATGGGATAGTGTGAGGGAATGGGCTTAGATTAGTTCACAGGTTGGCGCAACATGGAGGGCCGAAGGACCTGTTCTGCACTGTATTTTTCTATGTTCACAGATGACACTAAAATGAGTGAGAGAGTAAAGTCTGAAGAGGACAATGAAAATCTGCGGAAGGATGCAGAAAGTTTAAGTGAATGGACAAGGGTCTAGCAGATGGAGTCCAATGATGGTAGATGTGAGGGTATCCATTTTGGTAGCCATTATGGAAAAATGGAGTCTTGCTTAAATGGTGAAAAATTGTAGCATGCTGCTCCGCAGAGGGAGCTGGGCAGCCTTGTGTCTGAATCAGGTAGTTTGCAGATGCGGCTGGTAATTGAGACAGCAAATGGAATAGTGTCCTTCGTTGCGAGAGTGATGCAGTTTAAAAATCGGGAGGGTATGCTACAGTTGTATAGGGTGCTGGTGAGGCTTGGTGTGGAGTAGTTTGTACAGTTTTCGTCTCCTCACTTGAGAAAGGATGTACTGGCACTGGAGGGGGTGCAAAGGAGGTTCACGAGGTTGATTCCAGAATTAAAAATGTTGCTGTATGGGGAGAGATAGAGTAGACTAGGATTGCAGTCACTGGAATTTAGAAGAATGAGGGGTGATCTAATAGAAACTTTTAAAATTATGAAACAAATGGATCGGAAATTGTTTCCACTGATGGGCGAAATTCCAACTTGGGGGCACAGCCTCAAAATAAGTGTGAACAGATTTAAAACTGAGTTGAGGATGAGCTTCTTCATCCAAAGGGTTGTGAATCTGTGGAATTCTCTGTCCACTGAAACAGTTGAGGTTCCCTTGTTGAATGGTTTGAAAGCCAAAACAGATAGATCTTTGAACAGGAAAGGAATTGAGGGTTATGGTGAATGGGAGGGTAAGTGGAGCTGAGTCCGCAAAAAAGATCAGCGGAACGAGCTGGAAGAGACAGATGGCCTACTCCTGTTTTATTTCTTATGTCCGTACGTCCTTAGATTGCCATCCTTGTCATTCCTCCTTCCCTGGAATAGGCCAGTTCTGAACTGAAGAGAAGGTCTTTAAATAACTCCCACGTATCAAATGTTGACTTGTTCAATAAAAGCTCCTCCCAATTAATACTGCTCAGCTCCTACCTAACACTGATGTAATTTTCCCTCCCCCAATTTCGTCCCTTCCCACAAGGTCCTGATTATCCATGGCTGTCTTAAAATGTAAGGAGATGCGATCGCCCATTTAAGAAGCTCCTGGCGCACTGTTTTTCCCAAGTGGAAGTCAGCTACAGGCTTTCTTGTTCCACGATGGGGGAGGAAATGGCCTAGTGGTATTATTGCTGGACTGTTAATTCAGAGACTGAGATAACATTCTGGGGACCTGTGTTCAAATCCCAGCACAGCAGATGGTGGAATTTGAATTCAATATAAAAGAAAATCATGAATTAAGAATATAATGATGACCATGAATTCATTGCCAAATGTCAGAAAAACTCACCTGGTTCACTGATGTGCTTTAGGGAAGGAAACTGCCACCCTTACATGATCTGGCCTACATGTGACTGCAGACCCACAGCAATATGATTGACTTTGAACTGTCCCCGAGGCAATCAGGGATGGACAATAAACACTGCGTAGCTAGGGATGTCCTCCTCCCACTAACAAATAAATAAAATTGGATTCTACATCTTCCGATCCAAGATCGTTTCTTGCTCTCATACTAATTTCTTTGCTTACAGTCACTTTCCCTCCTGCCTGTCTTTTTGGAATGTCGTATAGCCCTGCGCACTTAACTCCAGTGTTGATCTCCTTGTAACCATGTCTTTGTAATAGCTATAAAATCATGCCCGTCAACCTAGAAATGTGCTATTAATTTGTTGATTTTGTTCTGAATACAATGAACACGCAAGCAAAGAGCCATGAATTTAGCTTTATCACTTGATTTCACCTCTTGACACTATTTACAGCTGTTTTCTGTTTGTACATGCTGTCTTTTCCAGTACCACGCTGACTATTGTTATCCCGATAGTTCTTTCGTATCAGTCCGTGTGTATTCCTGGGCGAATGTGCTCGTATGGTCTCAGGAGTTGCGGAGGTCACGGCTCTGGGACAGCCGTTTCATCGCCCTATGCTGCAGGTGAGAAGAAAAGAAAATCTCTTGCTCTGAGCTCTGCAAACCAGGGCAATGTCAAAAGGGAAACAAGGTCAAAAGAATTTCAACAAGAATCTCAAAATTAACTGCTGAATTCATATCAACATTACGGGGATCGCCCAACTTAGTGGCCACAACACCCCACTTTCTGTTCTTCACAAACAATCCAAAGGCTGAAGTATCCGTATCCCTCTTAACTTTTATGGTTTTTGAGCTAATTTCTTGTTTCTAACTTGTGCATATTTGTGGTGCCTTATGACTTGTTGCATTTAGCAATTGATAAACTCACTCTCTCACGAGTTCAGGAGAAGCTAGTTTTATCGAATCCCCAGTGTGGAAACAGGCCACTCAGTTCAAAAAGCCCACAGCAACCCTCCAAAGAGCATCCCACCTAGACCCATCCCCATTCCCCTACTCTATCCCTGTTAGCCTGCATTTCCCATGGCGAATGTACCTAACCTAGACATCCGTGGGCACTGTGGGTAATTCAGCATTGCCAATCCACCTAACCTGCACATCTCTGGACTGTGGGAGGAAACCAGAGCACCCAGCAGAAACCCACACAGACAAGGGGAGAATGTGCAAACTCCACACAGACAGTCATCGGAGGCTGGAATGGAACTCAGGTCCCTGGTGCTGTGAGGTAGCATGACTAACTACTGAGTCACCGTGTCACCCGGAGGTATCTTGACTCCTTCTGAAACATAGGAAGGTATCCACAAGACAAAGATCCTTTTTAATCAGCTTAATTCGTACCAACTGAGGTGGATCTAGTTGGGTGTGTAAAGAAGGGGAGTCTTTCACGAGGGAACTTAACAATTTGGGAGACTCAGTCACCGAGGGAGCCTGACCCGAAGACTGGTCAAAACAATAATGATTCGATATGAATTAGTTAGAATGCAGCTGTTAACAGTAATCCTCCATCCCTATGTGGGAGCGAGATTTAACATTCAAAATCAAAACTGAAACTCTTGAACAAGGTAGTTCAAAACAGCCAGTTCTCTGATTGAGGTTGTGAACTTGCTCGCCGAGCTGGCTTCTTCTCATTCAGACGTTTCGTCACCATGATCGGTGACATCATCAGTACAGCCTCCAATGAAACGATGTTATTCTACTCTGTCTGGAATTGACACTGTCCAGTCTGTTACCAAGAGTACTGTCATTTCCGGTTTTGATGTGTATGGGTTTGTGTGTGGGGGTCCAATTGTATCTGTTTGTTGGTTGCATTATGGGTGGAGAATCACGCCTCTCAGAGGACACTGCGACAAGGTAACCGTAGTAGCCCAAGCCAAGCATAGACACGCACAGGAATTCCGAGAGGCATGGTTCTGCACCCATTCTCCAGCCTCACATTCTTGGTCTCTTCAGTCTGAATATGATCACTCAACCATATCCTTGATGACAAACAGTGGAGTCTTACTTCCCAAAATCTACAAACAGGACTGTCCAGGCAGATCCATTTGTTCTAATGATATCATCTTCTGCTGGAGGGATTCCGAAATGTCTGCATTCTTCCTCAACTGAGCATTCCTTGCATTCGTGGTTGACAGAGCTGTCAGCCATGTCCATTGTGCTGCAGGGTTCCCAAGCGGAATATGAGTTGCTGTTCCTGCAACTTTGGGGTGGCATCATTTGTGGCACTGCAGGAGGCCCATGTTCAGTTTGGTTATGACTTTTGAGGAACGGATGGTCCCTTTGAGATTGAAATTGGAGAAAGATTTCAGGATTTTTTCATGTTCTTGTCTTTCTGTTATGCCCCTAGGAAAAAAGCAATGAAAGTGTCGTTAATTTTTTGCATGGCGAGCTGCTGCATACTAACCGGTCTCACACCATTACCATCACCTTGCCCTTGTGAAGGCAGATATGGATAAGGTTCTCAAAGCTGATAGAAGATTGAAACCACTCTCATCCTGTGACGATCGTAAGTTTCCCTTCTTTAAAAAAAAATGTTTGCAGCTGAATTCACATAATATAGAGCACAGTGGTTCTGGTTAACACCACTGTCTCAATTCCACCCTTTGGTGACTTTCTGTGTGGAGTTTGCACATTCTCCATGTGCCTGCATGGGTTTTCTCCAGGTGCTCGAGTTTGCTCCCACAGTCAAAAGATGTGCAAGGTCGGTGGATTGGCCATGCTAAATTTCCCAAGGTGTTCAGTGATGTGTAGGTTAGGTGAGTTATAGGTGGATGGGTCTGGGTGGGATGCTGTGAGGGGCAGTGTGGACATGTTGGGCTGACCGACCTGTTTCCACACTGTAAGGGTTCTCTGATTCATGATTCCATGATTTTACTGAGCGCAAAGGTACAATATTGACTCGTCATATTTGTCTCACCTCTTTACACATTGACAAGAAAGCTTTAATGTCAGTTTCGATGCATTTGCAACATGTCTGTTGTCTCTGACAAGGCTGACTATATCTCCTTCTCTAATGCACATCTCCTGTCCCCTAACACTGAGAGGTGACACTTGCTTTTCATTGAGTACAATCAATAAAACAATAGCCTCCATATTACATCCAGCGGCTTCTCTTCACACTCACACACTGTTCTTTTTTTCCTCCAGGTATTGACCACTCATCATTTCTAATTCCTCATCTCATCTCTCTCTCATGCTCTCTCTCCCCCTCTCTCCCCCTCTCTCCCCCTCTCTCCCCCCCTCTCCCCCCCTCTCCACCCCTCTCCCCCTCTCTCCCCCTCCCTCCCTCCCTCCCTCTCTCCCTCCCTCTCTCTCCCTCCCTCCCTCTCCCTCCCTCTCTCTCCCTCCCTCTCTCTCCCTCCCTCTCTCTCCCTCCCTCTCTCTCCCTCCCTCTCCCTCCCTCCCCCTCCCTCTCCCTCCCTCTCTCTCCCTCCCTCTCTCTCCCTCCCTCTCTCTCCCTCCCTCTCTCTCCCTCCCTCTCTCTCGCTCCCTCTCTCTCCCTCCCTCTCTCTCCCTCCCTCTCTCTCCCTCCCTCTCTCTCCCTCTGTCTCTCTCTCTCTCTCTCTCTCTCTCTCTCTCTCTCTCTCTCTCTCTTCCCCCCCCCCTCTCTCTCTCTCTCTCTCCCTCTCTCTCCCTCCCTCTCTCTCCCTCCCTCTCTCTCCCTCCCTCTCTCTCTCTCTATGTCTCTCTGTCTCTCTATCTCTCTCTCTCTCTCTCTCTCCTGTCTCTCTCTCTGTCAGTCTTTCTCTCCTCTCCCTGTTCTCCCCCATCACTTCACTCACAGGCACCAACAGAGGTTCACAGTCACACTATGTTGCACATGCATATTCTGTCCCTCATGCACAAACACACTGCACACACACAAAAAAAAGTCAGGAACACAGTCTCTCACGAACACACTCTGTCACATTCTCACTCATTCATACTCCATACCGTCACACAGTCGTACACGGTCTTGCACACATTCTGTGGCACACTTGCATGCACTGTCGCAGGATCTTTTGCCAATGCTCTTACTCTCAAGTACACACACACTACCACAAATCTCTCCCTCACACACTTAGGTTTGCAAATTCACTTGCTGTCAAGCTCACTCACACTTAGAGACACACTCACTCCCTCATGCATGCTGTAACACTCCCTTCTTGTGCTAACTCCCTTTCACACACTCTCAAGCACAGTCACTGGCACACACATTCTGTCGTGCGCACACACACACTTTCATGCACTGCCTTTGCACTCTTGAGCACAATCATATGCTCACCTCTCTCTTGCACACAGTCAATTTGATTTGAGTCAGAGATAATGGGAGCTGCAGATGCTGGAGAATCCAAGATAATAAAATGTGAGGCTGGATGAACACAGCAGGCCAAGCAGTATCTCTGATGAAGGGTCTTGGTCCGAAACGTCAGCTTTTGTGCTCCTGAGATGCTGCTTGGCCTGCTGTGTTCATCCAGCCTCACATGTTATTATCTTGATTTGAGTCATCATTGTCACATGTGCCCAGGTACAGTGAAAAGTTTTCTTCTGCATGCAGTATAGACAGGTGATATCAAACAAGGCGCATGAGTGAAACGGAACATAGTGACAGCTACAGAGAAGATGCACAGAGAGTAAGATCAAAATTAGATTTAAGCTTTTCAGTGTCCTATTCAGATCTCCAATAACAGCGGTGAAGAAGCTGTTCTTGAATCTTTTCACGCATGTATACAAACTTTTTTTACATCTTCCCTTCAGAAAAAGGGAGAAGAGGGTGTAATTGTGGGGTGAGAAGGGCCTTTGATGATGTCAGTTTCTTTCCCGAGGCAGTGGGAAGTAGAGGTGGAATCGACGAATGGAAGGCTGGTTTGCATGATGGACGATGCTGTGTTCATGACTCGAGTTTCTTGTGGTCTTAGGAAGAGCTGTTGCCAAACCATGCTGTGATATGCATCCAGATAGGATGCCTTCTCTGGTACATGAATGAAAGTTGACCTTGTGGACACTCCAAATTACCTTAGCCTGCTGGGGAAATAGAGACATTCGGTGTGCTTTTTTGCCCATTGCGACGATCTGGGTGGACCAGGAGAGATTGTTGGTGATGGACACTCTCAACTATCTCCACCTCAGCAACATCTCTCTCACTGTCTGATGCAGGCGCTCACACACTCACATTCTGTCACCTATTCTGTCTGTCTGTCTCTACCTCTCTCCCTCATCGCCCATCTCTCTCGCTCTCGCTCTCGCTCTCTCTCTCTCGCTCTCTCTCTCTCTCTCGCGCTCTCTCTCTCGCGCTCTGTCTCTCTCGCGCACTCTCTCTCTCTGTCTCCCTCCCCAACCTCTCTGGCTTTGTCTCTCTCTCTCTCTCTCTCTCTCTCTTTTTCTCACACACCAACTCATTGCTCAGTATTCCATGGTATCTGAATTGTTGGAAGAATTAACTCAGACTGAGCGTGGATTTTCTCCCAAATTAGTTATGACAAAGCAGAACCAATTCTGCCTGGAAGAAGAAAGGCAGGAGCCATAATAATTCGGGATTGTTTTGCTAGAGGAACCGTGCTGTGACATGCATCCAGATAGGATGCTTTCTGTGGTACATCAATGAAAGTTGCCCTTGTGGGCACATGGAATTGCCTTAGCCTCCTGGCAAGTCGAGACAACGGTGTGCTTTTTTGCTCATTGCGATGATGTGGATGGACCAGTGAACTAATCTAAGCCCATCCTCCACGATCCCATTATCATCCATATGCTTATCCAAGGACTGTTGAAATGCCCCTAATGTGGCTGAGCTAACTGCATTGTCAGGCAGGGGGTTCCACATCCTTACCACTCTCTGAGTAAAGAACCTGCCTCTGATATCTATCTCAAATCTATTATCCCTCACTGTTTAGCTGTGCCCCCGAATACAAGCTGGCGTCATCATCCTCGGAAAAAGACCCACACTGTCCACCCTGTCTCATCCACTGATCATCTTGTATGTCTCTATTAAATCCCCTCTGAACCACCTTCTCTCCAATGAGTACAGACCCAAGTCCCTCAGCCTTTCTTCAGAAGACCTTCGCTCCGGACCAGGCAACGTCTCCTCTGCACCTTTTCCAATGCTTCCACGTCCTTCCTGTAATGGGGCGACCAGAACTGTACGCAATATTCCAAATGAGACCGCACCAGCTTTTTGGACGGTTGCTCTGGATCTCAATCCCACTGCCAATAAAACCTAAAACACCGTAAGCCTTCTTCACAGCACTATCAACCTGGATGGCAATTTTCAGGGATCGACGTAGATGGACACCCTCTGCACAGCAACACTACCAAGAATCTTTCCATTGACCCAATATTCTGCCTTCCTATTATTCATCCCAAAGTGAATCACCTCACATTTATCCGCATTGAACTCCATCTGCCACCTTTCCGCCCAATTCTGCAGTTCATCCAAGTCTACCTGTCACCTGCAACATTGTCCACCACTCCACCGACTTGAGTGTCATCTGCAAACTGACTAACCGATCTACCAATGCCTCCGTCCAAGTCATTTATAAAAATGACAAACAGCAGTGGTCCCAAAACAGATCCTTGAGACAAACCAGTAGTGACCAGACTCCAGGCTGAATATTTTCTATCAACCACCACTGGTTGCCTCCTTAGCCAAAGCCAGTTTCGAATCCAACCTGCTAAATCTCCCTCAATCCCATGTCACCATGTTTTCTCCAATAGCCTACCATGTGGAACCTTATCGAAGGCTTTACTGAAGTCCATGTCCACCACGTCAACTGCCCGACCCTCATCCACGTGCTTGGTCACCTTCCAAAATTACTCAATGAGGCTTGTGAGACACGACCTGCCCTTGACAAATCCATGTTGACTATCTCCCATCAAATTGGTGCTTGCTCGATGATTATAAATCCTCTCTCTTATAATCCTTTCCAAAACTTTTCCTGCAACAGACGGAAGGCTCACTGGGTTTATAATTACCTGGGTCATCTCTACTGCCCTCTTTGAACAAGGGCACAACATTTGCAACCCTCCAGCCTTCTGGTACTAAACCTGTAGACAATGAGGATTCAAAGATCAAGGCCAAAGGCTCCGCCGCCTGTTCCGTAGCCTCCCAGAGAATCTGCAAGTTTCGAAGGATGATGCGTTGTCTCCGGAGGTTGGTGGGGTGGTACGTTAGGACGAGGGAGACTTTGTTTTGGTTGTTGTCGTGGGGTGGGGTGAGTGGGATTTGTTGCAGGAAATGCTGGAGACACGGTCGAGGGCGTTATCAACCACCGAGCGGGGCAAGTTGTGGTCCTTGAAAAATGAGGACATCTGAGATATACTGGAATAGAATACCTCATCCTGGGAGCGCAGATGCAGAGGCAAAGGAATGGGGAATAGGGTATGAAGTGTTGCAGGAATATGGTGGGAGGAGGTGTAATCTTGGTAGCTGTGGGAATTGGTGGAGTTGAAATGGATATTTGTTTCTCAGTGGTTGGACATAGAGTGGTCCAGGTAGGAGAGAGAGGTATCAGAGATTGTCCAGGTTAACTTCAAGTTCGGGAGGAAGGTGTTGGTGACGTGGATGAACTGTTCGAGCCCGTTGTGGGAACACGAGGCGGTGCCGATACAGTCATCAATGTAACGGAGGAAGAGGTGGGGTTGAGGGCCAGTGTAGGTACGGAAGAGGGAGCGTTCCATGTAACCTGCAAAGAGGCAGGCATAGCTTGGGCCCATTTGGCTACCCTGGCCACCCTCTTTGTCTGTACGAAGTGGGAGGAATTGAAAGAGAAACTGTTGAGGGTTGTTCAAGGACCGGAACTTCCCCCTCCTCAGTGGTCAAAAACACCCTCGACCGTGTCACCCGCGTTTCCCACAACTCATCCCTCACACCCGCACCCCATAATAACTACCAAAACAGTGTCCTCCTCGCCCTCACGTACCACCCCACCAACATCCGGATTCAATGCGTCGTCCTCCGACCCTTCTGCCATCCGCAATCTGACCCCACCACCAAAGACATGTTTCCCACCACCCTTAGGTGACCCCCTTATCCGCTCCACACTCCCGTCTAGCACTCCCTACACCCAGCACTTTTCCCTGCATATCCATAAATGTTGTCATCACAACGTTTAAAATTCACTGGTCCCGATACCTCCCCCCCATCCCAGCCCCCAGGAAGAATTTCCTCATCAAACAGATGTTTACCTGCACATCTGCTAATGTGGTAGACTGTATCCACTGTTGCCATTGTGGCCCCCTCTACATCGGGGAAACCAAACAGAGGTTTGGGGACCGCTTCACCTGTGCTCAGTTTGCACGAAAGAACTGCACCTCCCAGTTGCGAACTGTTTCGACTCTCCCTACCAATCCTCAGGTAACATGTCCATCCTGGGCCTCCTGCAGTGCCACAACGATGCCACCTGAAGGTTGCAGGAGCAGCACCTCATATTGCGCTTGGGAACCCTGCACTCCATGGTATCAATGTGGACTTCACAAGCTTCAAAATCACCCCTCCCCCTCCCGCATCCCAAAACCAGCCCACCTATCCCATCCTGCCACCTCAAACCCCACCCCCATTTCCTACCTCCTCACCTCTTCCCGCCCCGGAGACCTGTTCGTCCTCCCCGGACTGACCTATCCCCTCCCTACCTCCCCACCTACACTCACCTCTGCTGGCTCTATCCCCACCTCTTTAACTTGTCTGTTTCCTCTCCACCTATCTTCTCCTCTAACCATCTTTGATCCGCCTCCCCCTCTCTCACTATTTATTTCAGAACTCTCCCCCCCTCCCCCTTTTCTGATGAAAGGTCTCGGCCCAACATGTCAGCTTTTGTGCTCCTCAGATGCTGCTTGGCCTGCTGTGTTCATCCAGCTGCACACTTTGTTATCTCTACATCTCTTAACAACCTCATTAAGTGAGTTCTAGAGCGAACTATGCAGGGTAGACTTTGGGTTTATCATTCTAACTTGCCAGTCCTGAAAGATGAAAGTTGGTTTGTGTTGGATGTTTGTCTCATAGCTATGAAAGATATCCTGAAAGGATTTTTCAAATCTTTTGTTGAGAATTGTACCCATTTAGTCACTAATCCTTTTCCTTCTTTAAAGTTTCCTTGGTAGTGACAAATTTCAAATATCTGCAGAATTTTATTTGGCTTTGTATTGGTTGTCTGTGATTCTCTGTTAATGGCTCCGCGACCTGCCAGCTAATTACAGAATTTATCATTGATGTGCCTGTACCAAAATCTTTCGTCTTATACTATATATCCCAATTTCAGGAGAAAGTCCATAGAAACCTTTTAAAGGAAAGGGGATTAGAAAGAAAATCTATCGATCAAAATCATGAATAGTTGATAAATTATTTGCATTCCATATTTCCAGAACCTGCCCCGGAAGAGAGAGCCCAGAGAATTGCCAAAGCTGTCCGCAAACAGTCAATAGAAGTGAAGGAAAATTGGGAACAACTGAAAATCCGTGCGAGCAACTGGCAGAAACAGGTGGAAAAGGCGTTGGAGAAACTTCAAGAACTGCTGAAAGCTCTGGATGATCTTGAGGCTCACGTGATAACAGCTGAGGGGGTCCACACTGATTGGCAACCTGTGAGTGACCTGCTTATTGACTCATTGCAGGATCACATTGATAAAACCACAGTAAGTGCAATTACATTACACTTCAGTTATGAACAGATGTAACCACAATGTTGTATCAAGACGATCAGTAATATGAGTACTTCAGTCATATTGATTGAATGGTTGTTAACTTAATTTGCAAATTAAAACTTAGTTGAGCATGCCTTCTGATGATATCACATCGTTAATATTAGTATAGTTGAGGATTCTGTTAGCCAGTGACATCAGCTGAGTTATCTGCTTATTGCCATGTTATCAGGGTTAAAGGTCAAGTCTTAGCACGCCATTTGGCGACTCCTTAGAGAGAGACAACTGGTTATGATTTAACCTGAAGATCACCATGCCTCAGGGAAGTAGAGGGGTTGAGGCGAAGACCCTTTGTGGTCAGCTCACTGGTGTGGCAATTGAGCCCTCTGTGCAGGGCATCAGTCTGCATCACAAACCAACTGAATTTGAATAGAGTTTAGGATTGGAGAGCAATCCATGCAATTATTTTTTTTTAATGAATGTTTCTCACTGGGACTCTCTCACCGGCAAACTTTTTAAAAGCCAGCTCAGCCATACAGGCGAGATCAGTTCCTGATCTCAGCCGAATTTTTTGACGTGGGGTGGGTCAGCGTTAGGAGTTCATTGATTGGAATGAATTCTCATTAAGTTAGCAAGAGGGATACTACACGTGAATAGATCGATGTTTTGAAAAGAGGATGAGATATGAGCAAAAGTTGAATTGATGTGGAAGACCAGCCACAATCATCATCGACAGTGGAGCAAGCTTGAGCGGCCATGCAACATTGTGCTGCCGCTATTTGACTTGTTCTGTGGAAAGGAAGGAAAATGGTCCAAGTGTCAAAAATGCCGAAGACCACATCATTCTACAACCTCAAAATTTGATTGTGTTCAGCATATTATCACTCCTGGTACCCCTAAATCCTGGTCTATCATCTCAGCAGCTCGACTCTGCCCAAAAGCTGGTTACTTGTGAGATTTTTGAGGGATCTTCCCAAGTCTGAAAATCATTTTTGTTTTTGTACAATCAGAGTTGGCCAGTGTGGAAGGAGGTTGTTTGGCATATCGTAGCTCTTTGAAATAACTCCCCAATTCGTCCCCCTCTGCTTGGCAATGACTTCAACCACTTATAAAATCTCTTTAATGGAGGGAAACTTTGAAGGCGTCTGATTGGAGTTATAACGATCCCAGAATACAACTGAGCCTTATTAAGTTGTTAGTTCTGATGATCAAGAGCTTGATGAAAGAGGATTGTTTGAAAAAGTGCCTTAAAAGAGGAAATGTACAGAGGCTAAGAGGTGTAGGAAGTTCGCGAGTTTTGAGAGGATTTGTTGCTTGGGTTGAGGTTCTGGATGTGAGTTTGCTCGCTGAAGGTGCAGGAAGTCTCTTCTTGGGTTTGAAGCCGACACAATTAAATGTTTGGCAACTCGTAGTGGACCGTTTAAAATCAAGAGTGGGCAAGAGGACATAATTAGACGAGTGCAGATATCCTGAAGTATGGTTGGACTGGTGGAGATTACCAAAATAGCGATAGGCATAGCCAAGTAACGATTTGTAAACAAAAATGAGAATTTAATAAAATTACTGTTAATAGTCTCAGTCAGGTAGAAAGTACAGAGAATAGGAATTGGTTCAAGTTGAGACTCAGGCAGTGGAGTTTTAGACGACCTCAAGTGTTCAATGGACAAATGTGGGTCTCCATCAGGGAATGCATTGGAATTGTCAGGTCCAGAAGTGAAGTAGTACCAGGTGAAGGCTTCACTGCGAATGAGCCGAGACAAAAGACAGGTAGGCAGGATTGAAAAGATGTAAAGAGACAGCTTTAGGGATTGCATGAATGTGTGGTCGGACGTTCATCATGGGATAAACAAGATGCCAAGGTTGTGCTGAGACAAGTGTAATATTACATTGTTGCCAAGGCGGAGTAATGCAATCAGTAGGTCGTGAATAGAGATTGGTGTGGGGACCACAAAGTGGTCTTCCCAGTTTTAAATTGTTATCTCTACATAGCTGCGCAACTTTATGTTCTGTTCAAAAGGCATTACTGACGAGGAAACAGAAGTTAGCCATTTGTTTACTTGTCAATATATCTTGATTTTTCCACCATGTTCTCCAATTATTGACACAACATGTGCAGTGTACGAAGTGAACCGTTCAAACCTTAAAAGGAAATGTTAAAATTGTGGAATATAAAGTTAAATTTATTTTATTGAAAATTTAAATAAATTACATGAAGGTTTGACCAAGACTGCAAGGAATTAGATGGAACACCAGATGAATAAAACAAGCAGTAGGAAGGTGGTACTAGCTGGATGTTCCTGAAGAAAGAGAACGCAGCCAACCTTTCTTCCATCAGGGGGATGAATTGTGTGGTGTCAGACACAGTCGATGAAATCATTCCTTCTGTCTTTACTGTCTGACTAGACTATGGTTGTAATATTTCCTTTTTTAAGCGCTCAAGGTTAGACATACTTCACTTGACATTCTCATTTTATAAATTTTAAGAAGTTGACTTATTGTCAAGTCACGATAGGATTGAAAACACATTCTATAACTGTTTGAAGTCAGAAGTCACATGACACCAGCTTGTCGTCCAACAGGTTCATTTGAAATCACACAAGCGTTTGGAGTGCAGCCCCTTCATCAGGTGCAGTTAGTGAGGTGACCACAGAGAGACACAGCTTATCAGCAGAGAGATCAAAAGATCATAGAATTGGCGTGAGTGGAGTGTCAGATAATAACTCTATACAGGTGACCAAGAGTGTTAGAGGCAAGTAAAGCGTTTATAAAGTCCATGTCAGTGCTGTGTTGTCATGATAATCAGGCAGCGCAACAGGAATGTACAAAAGGTGACATCTCAGGTCAGACTCTGACTTGTAGTTGAGAGGCTTGTGTTCAGAATCTGTCTTAGAGTTTTAACCTTTATTTCAAAAGCAAGAATTTATAAGATACCACACTGACTGTAACTACAAGTTGTGTGTTTCTTCAACAAAATATCTGCAAACAAACAAACATCCTGGATGAAGACTTATTATCTGACACTCCAATCACACCAGTTGCATGATGTTTTGATCTGTCTGCTTATCAATTGTGTGTCTGTGTGTTTTCCTCCCTGACCGCACCTGATGAAGGGACTGCACTCCGAAAGCTTGTATGATTTCAAATAAACCTGTCAGATTATAACCTGATGTCATGTGAGCTCTGACTTGGTCCATCCTAGTCCAACACCAGCACCTCCACATTATAACTGTTTGGAACCAAGTCAGCGCAACAGGTATATGTCGAACATTTGACTTCGGAAGAATGCCGAGTGCTGAAAAATTCATTAATAACAAAGGATTTCTTCATGGTGCCATCTATCGTAACATGCTGCGTCTCACAGTCACAATGAAAGGATGGCCACTTCAATTTAGCAGGGCCAAGAACAGTTATGGACATTTTTAGCATGGGAGGAGGCCATTCAACCTATTTTAACTGTCCCAGCTCTCTCCCACCGCAACAAAATTAATCCTGCTCTCGAACTCATTCCACATATTTCACAGAATTGAAATATATAGGCACATACTTAAGAGATTTTAACATCAAGTGAGCAGTTCTCGCACTTCACCTTGTCACTAAAAATGGAAAACGTGACTTACAAGGAGTGGGTCTTTATTTTGTTCTGTTTGGATGATGAAGCAGATGCAAGTCAAAGTGCTGGAACTGGCGTCTTGAACTTAGCAACTGTTCAACGTGTATAAAATGAATTCTGTGCGCATCTACAAAAAGCAGTTTTATGGAAGGAAAAGGTACCAAAGAAGATTTGGTGTATTGTGCTTGATGCTATTATACTCCAACCTGTGAAAACAGAACTCTACGACTGTGAGTGTTGAGTTCTGAGAGGGTGCTATCTTGTTTGAATGTACATTGCTAAGCCGAGGCCTATTTTCCCAACAGCAAAATTGGTAATCCAGCAAGAAATGGATATTTCTCACATTTGTTGGCTGTAAGTGTCTGTTTAAAGTTTGAGTACAGTTTCCTTATATACAGGTGCTTAACCTGCTTTTACAGTTGGAACATTTGTTGTGCCAATGAAAATTTTTTGAATAGTTTCACCTCCAGTTTTCCTCTTTATACGTATTTGGTATTTTTTCAGGGTAAGGACTATCTTCAAAATCTGAGATTGGGTTTTGAAAGACAGCAGCCTTTGTTTTGGAGAGATAATGGGAACTGCAGATGCTGGAGAATGCGAGATAACAACGTGTGGAGCTGGATGAAGACAGCAGGCCAATCAGCATCTTAGGAGCACAAAAGCTGACGTTTCGGGCCGAGAACCACCTTCAGAAAATGGGGAGGGGGTGCGGGTTCTGAAATAAATACGGAGAGAGGGGGAGGCGGATGGAAGATGGATGGAGGAGAAGATAGGTGGAGAGGAGAGTATGGGTTCGGAGGCAGGGAGGGGATAGGTCAGTCTGGGGAGGCCGGACAGGTCAAGGGAGCGGGATGAGGGGAAATAGGGGTGCGGCATGAGGTGGGAGGGGGGGATGGGTGAGAGGAAGAATAGATTTGGGAGGCGGGGACGAGCTGGGCTGGTTTTGGGATGCAGTGGCAGGACAGGAGATTTGGAAGCTTGTGAAATCCACATTGATACCATTGGGCTGCAGGGTTCCCAAGCAGAATATGAGTTGCTGTTCCTGCAACCTTCGGGTGGCGTCATTATGGCACTGCAGGAGGCCCAGGTTGGACATGTCCTCTCGGGAATGGGAGGGGGAGTTGAAATGGTTCGTGATGGGAAGTGCAGTTGTTTACTGCAAACTGAGCGTAGGTGTTCTGAAAAGCGGTCCCCAAGCCTCTGCATCGTTTCCCCAATGTAGAGGAAGCCACAACGGGGACAGCGGATGTTTTGGATATTTCTTAAGCATTGATTTTCATTCAGAGTTGGTTGGATTTTGCTGAAGCAATAGACATAACTCACTATGACGTAGACAATGTCAGAGTTAATGTTTCGCGTCCTGTGACCCTTCCTCAGATCTCACTCTTCACTGATGCTGCCAGACCTGCTGAGCTTTTCCAGCAACTTCTGCTTTTCTTGCTGATTTACAGTGTCCACAGTTCTTTTGTTTTTTACGACACAGACAAAACTTGATCTCTGCAGGAAGCATGATGCTGCATTCTCCAACTTCCCTGCCTTTTTGTCAAATGATATTGTCTTTTTAGGACAGAAGTGGCTTTTTTTTGTTTGTTTTAACTTCCGCACATAGTTTCTATGCAGGTTAAAAGTCTACACCTTTTCAGTTCTCTGCTGCATAATGAAGACTTGGAACAATTTTTTTTAGAAAGTAGAAAATCAGTGTGGTTTGTCTTCCAAAATGTGATGTGTAAGTGCAACACTTAACAGTGTGTTCATCAAACTATTGTTTCCTTTGATCTTTGTGTTGCAGAAATTTCTAAGATCATTTCATATTTTTTTTTGATATATTTCAGCAGCTTTCCTGGAGCAAGTCTGTTTTCCTTCGGATGAGACGACTTTCAGACATACTCCCTTTATTATGAGATTCCAGTTACTGGATTCCAGTTCCCTCTCCCCATCCCCCTCTCTGATGAAGGGTCTCGGCCCGAAACGTCAGCTTTTGTGCTCCTGAGATGCTGCTTGGCCTGCTGTGTTCATCCAGCCTCCCATTTTATTATCTTGGAATTCTCCAGCATCTGCAGTTCCCATTATCTCTGGTATCAATGTGGACTTGACCAGCTTCAAAATCTCCCCTTCCCCAACTGCATCCCAAAACCAGCCCAGTTCTTCCCCTCCCCCTACTGCATCACAAAACCAGCCCAGCTGTTCCCTTCCCCCGACTGCATCCCAAAACCAGCCCAGCCTGTCTCCGCCTCCCTAACATGTTGTTCCTCTCACCCATCCCTTCCTCCCACCTCAAGCCACACCTCCATTTCCTACCTACCACCTCATCCTGCCTCCTTGACCTGTCCGTCTTCCCTGGACTGACCTATCCCCTCCCTACCTCCTCACCTGTACTCTCCTCTCTACCTATCTTGTTTTCTCTCCATCTTCGGTCCGCATCCCCCCCCTCCCTATTTATTCCAGTTCCCTCTCCCATCCCCCTCTCTGATGAAGGGTCTAGGCCCGAAATGTCAGCTTTTGTGCTCCTGAGATGCTGCTTGGCCTGCTGTGTTCATCCAGCTCCATACTTTGTTATCTTGGATTCTCCAGCATCTGCAGTTCCCATTATCAGTGGCATTTTCCTCTTCATCAAAGTTTGTGCAAAAGCAACACGATATGGGGGGGCACGGTGGCTCAGCGGTTAGCACTGCAGCCTCACAGCACTGGGGACCCAGGTTCAATTCCAGCCTCAGGCTACTGTCTGTGTGGAATTTGCACCTTGTCCCTGTGTCTGCGTGGGTTTCCTCCAGGTGCTCCGGTCTCCTCCCACAGTCCAAAGATGTGCACGCGAGGTGGATTGGCCATGCTAAATTGCCCATAGTGTTCAGGGGCGTGGGTCTGGGTGGGATGCTCCAAGGTTTGGTGTGCACTTGTTGGGCCAAAGGGCCTGTTTCCACACTGTAGGGAATCTAAACAATCCTGTTCCCACATCTCCATGTTATAACCCTGCTGATCACTGCCCACAGAGATGTTTGAAAACAAAAGGATAACAATAATATTCAAACCCAGTGCTGGAGATGTATTTTAAATACACTGAGGCCAGTGTCGATCTCCAAATCAACTTTTATTTACAAATGAACTGTCTTCAACTTTAGCACTGCCTCATTCAGAGATAGTTGCCAGGGTGTCAGCATCTCTGACCCTCACTTCTTATCTGTCAGCCAGGGCTCCCTGATTTGGGCTGTTAATATGGAACAATCAGGCAACTCATATTCTGTGAGGTTCAACTGGCCGACCTGGTCACAAACCAGTGCGGTGTGTTCATCGAAAATCAAACGTACTAGAAAGATACCATTCCATACCAGTGTAAAGGAAGGCATGAGGCTAAACTGGGGAGGGAAGGGAACTGCTTATTGGGGGTGGCCCAGAGAGTGGAAGAAAATCGAATGGGAAGAAGACCATTTGAGACTGAGGGAGAGAGATGTAATTGCCTGAATGAGGCATTCCAATTGCGAAATGGATTTTTGTGTGTACACCATGTTCAGTTTCCCCGATCTTAATCTGTACTCCTCTTTCAATCATTAGTATCTGAAATTTCTGTATCATTTCCAAATGCTCTGTCTCTAATGTTATGCTGTTGGAATTGGTTGAACTGCAGAGATATCATTTATTTGCACAAATGTGTTCAGTGAAATGAGTTGCATGCTATATATGTATTATTCTTCCTGATTCTATTGTCCGCATACAAATTAAAGTTAGTTCCACTTTTGAACAACAAACTGCTTTTAGATGTCTGATGTATCTCATTTGCCTGCCACTTACTCTTGTTGATGAGTTGTGTTTCTGTTTTGTGAAGAAATATGAATGAGCTGGAGCACTAATGGCAATGCCCAATGTGGTGATCTTCCAACATTGCAGCTGGAAGGTGGGGCAGGGAGGGGGATGGGTTTCACAAGAACTGTTACAGAGGGAAATGGAGAGACAGGTGATGTATGTGGCAGCACCGAGACAGTGAGGAGAATGAAATGCAATGAAAAGGGAATCTGGCTGTAGTCTCAAAGGCACGGGCTGAATGGAAGAGGACAGAAAGGATTCACTCAGAGGAACAGAAGATCAGACTAGACTGACTGTGAAACAGGCAGTAATCATTGGCAAGTTACTGATAGGAGGATGAATCAATCGGGTTCACTTTAACACTGTTTACAGTTACCGTATAGTTCCTGGGAGATGTGTAGATCAGGCCAGGCTCAGAGAGAAACGCTTCCCGGAGTAACTAACATGGAGACCCCACTGTGAAAGAGTGAGGGGTTGGCCGTCCTGCTTCCACTGCTGCTGGTGATGTCCAGGCCAGTCATTCTGGCCAGAGACTTCAGCTGCATCATCGGCACGAATGAACAATATGGAGGGTATGAGTGAACTGGACTCGACGTCCAGATTTCTGATGGAAACAGTTAAAGTTGCCAAGCTGCATAACATCTTCAGCACCCCGACAGACTGAGCATAGAGGAGAAACGCCTGGTCATAGCCAGATGGGTCTATACACCCATTGGATAGATTTCCTGTTTGCGCCCACACGTCCTCGATCGTATCCATTGAAGTCAAGCCGGTGTTCTTCTCTGACTACTGCCTCCTGCTGGCTGACTGTCACCTACAGGATGACCAGCGGGCTGGCAAGGGAACATGGAAGCTGAATGTGAAACTGTTGACCCCAGAAAAATCATTAAGAAGCTCAAAAGAGAGCACACAGGTTGGAGAACGATGAAGACCCTTTTTGCACTTGGTGGGAGGCAGTCAAAGGGAACTCCAAGAAGCTCTTTGTCCTGAAAAGTGTTCAGAAGGTGAGAGAGAGTTGGGCAAAACTGTTCAAACTCCAGAAACCCGTGCAAAACCTACTCTTCCTACAGACAATCGGGTCAATGTCACGGAGGAGCCCCAGGAGGTGTCGAGGCAGCAAGCCCCACTCTCTGCCTTGGAGGCCCCCAAGACAATCTTGCGGTTCAGGTCTGCACTGTGGAGCAAGAGAGAATAACAGGCAGAGACAGATAGCACTGAAACAGACCGTTTGGTCCAACGTGTTCATGCTGACTCGATATCCTAAATAAATGTAGTCCCATTTGCCAGCATTTGGCCCATATCCCTCGAAACTCTTCCTATTCGTTTTCCCATCCAGATGGCTTTTAAATGTTGAAATTGTACCAGCTTCCAGTCCTCTCTCTAGCAGCTCATTTCAGACATACACCACCCTCTGCATGAAAATAATGTACCTTAAATCCCTTTCAGATCTTTCCCCTGTTACTTTAAACCGATGCCCTCCAGTTATGGACTCTCGCACCCCAGGGAACAGACAATGTCTATAAACCCTATCCATGCCTCTCATGCTGTTCCTAATCTCTATCAGGTCATCTCTCAGCCTTTGATGCTCCAGGGAAAATAGACCCAGTCTATTCAGCCTCGTCCTTTAGCTTTAACCCTCCAACCCAGTCACCATCCTTGTAAATCTTTTCTGAACCCTTTCCGGTTTCACAACATCCTTCCTACAGCAGGGAGACTGGAATTAGATCCAGTATTCCAATGGAGGCCAAATCAGTGTCCTTTAAAGCTGCATGTGACCTAATGAGATGTGTTCACATTCCGTCTTCTTGAAGATGCTAAAGGAGAGCTCTGTGCTCAGCAGCCTGAAGGATGAACATAGCTCGATAAGTTTGTCTCAATCTGACATCCTGAAGCTCAGCAAATCCTTTCAAGCCAGTCCGTATGACACTCTGACCACAGCCAGCTCAATGACACCCAGACATTCCTGTCCTCGATCCTGGGGGTCTGAGACAACACCAAGCAGGAGAGCCTGGACTGACCATGATCTCTGGATGAGCTGGTGAAGGCCTTCGAGTCCTCAGAAAAGAATAAAACTTTGGGAAGTGATGCCTTTCCAGCCGAGTTGTATTCAGCTCTTTGGGAGTTGATGGGCCAGGGCCTGCTGGAGCTGTACGACAGTATGCTTCTGTCAGGTACGATGAGCGAATCCATGAGGAATGGTATCATCACCCTGACCTGCAAGTGGAAGGGATTGAGGGAGGAAGTTAGAAAGCAGCGACCAATATAATTGGCGAATGTAACCTGCAAAATCCTGTCTCAGTCATTTGTAACTGGGTCAGGTCTGCTCTGCGATTGGTGATTGACCCTGACCAAACCTGTGCTGCAGGGGACAGGACGATTTCTGAGAGCCTCGCGCTCCTAGGGATACGATCACCGGCAGGCAGAACAGAGGGGTGGATACCTGCCTCATCAGCCTGGACCAAGAGAAGGCCTTTGGCAGGATATTGCATACCAACATGGGCTTTGGGGAGAGAATCTGCAATTGGGCCCGACAGATCGACACCGACACCATTAGCGCAGTCTCAATCTGCGTATGGGAATCACAGAGCTGACCCATCAGATCCAGGGTCTGGCAGGGCTGCCCACTCTATCGAGCCCTTTGCTGAGTCCATCAGTAAGGATGTGAGCCTGAGAAGTGTGATTATTCCAGGTAGAGCGGGCCTGCAGGTCAAAGCGTCCCTGTCCGATAACGATGTCACCAATCTCTGCTCAGCCCCAGTGTCAGTGCGCAGGTTCATGAGCATCTGTGACCCTTTCAAACTGGCCTCGGGAGCCACGGTAAATCGAGACAAGAGTGAGGCCATGTTCTTTGGGATCTGGCCTGAATGATCCTTCATTCCCTTCACCGTCAGGGCAGATTACCCAAAAGTGCTGGGCACACAGTTCAGGGAGCCTGGGGCGTGCAGAAAGCCTTGGGAGGTGCACATTGTGGGTAAAATCCTGGTCATCAGGTGTGAGGCACTCTCTCTGTTGTTGTGCATGGCACAGTTCTGGCCCATCACCCACACTGCACTGTTTCCCTCATCCGAGCCATCTTCCATTCCTACTGGAAGCCTAAGATAGACCGTGTCTGCAACAACTCCATGTACTAAGCTCTGGCTAAGTGGGGGAAGAACGTACCCAATGTCACCCTATTCCTGATGTCCACCTTGTTGTGCATTAAGCTGTGTGTAGACTCTCAGTACGTAAAGACCAAGTGTCACTATGTCCTGAGGTCCGACCTGATCCCAGTGTTGCGAACGAAGGGACTGGCCTCTCTGCCACGGAAAGCTCCAAGTATTTGGACCGTTCTATAACATATGTCCTTTGTTGTGAAATTTGCAAAGAAACAAACGTCTGACCGCCAGTCCATCAGGTAGTGGTCAGCACGCAGCATGCTCGAGACCCTGTGGGAAAAGGAGAGGCTGGATCCTGTCGTGTAGTTCCCAGAGCAGACTGACAAAGTCATTTGGTACAATGTCTCATCATCAGAACTTTCCAACAAACAACAAAACAGATTGGCGGGTGGTGAGAATCCTGTCAGATTGTTTATGTACACCTTGTTGGCCTGTGCCACAGCACACTGCCCTGGAAGTGGCTGTGGGTGAAACCCGAAACATCAGCTTTCCTGCTGCTCTGATGCTGCCTGTCGTGCTGTGTTCATCCAGCCCACACCTAGTTATCGCAGACTCCAGCATTAGCAGTTCCTACTGTCTCTCGGCTCAGTGTGAGACTTTTTCCAGTGACCGTATAGCTGCAGGGAGTGTGTGGATGAGGCCAGGCTCAATGTTTACCTTCAGCATATAGTTATTGGGAGGTGCACGGATGAGGACAGACTTGCTGTGAGACTGTTCACAGTCACCGTATAGTAAGTCGGAAGCATGGAGATGAGGCCAGGCCCACTGTGATACTGTTTACAGTCACTGTTTGGTTTCTGGGAGGAGTGTAAATAAGGCCATGCTCGGTGTGAGACTGTTTTGTGTCCCTGTATAATTACTGGAGGTGTGTCAATGAGGTGAGGGCAATTGTCAGACCGTTTACACTCAAGCAGGACTTCCTGTGAGTTGTGCGAATGAGGCCAGGGCCACTGTGAGACCATTTCCAGTCACCGCATCATGACGCGGAAGCGTGGAGATGCTGCCAGGCTCCCTGTCAGTAACCAGGTGGTGTGTCCACGAGGCATAACTGGGATGCACTAAAAGCTTGGGGCATAACTGGGACGATGGGGCTGCTGCTGCCGAGGCAGAGTCGGGAAGGACCACTGTCTGAGGTTTTCCTGCTGAAGGTAAATGAGGGTCCATTCAGTTATCGGACCCTCCCCGTGTCTCACATGTATGTAAATATTTTTGTTGTATGTCTAAGAGAGGTCTTTGGTTCATTGGGTGGAGCCAAAGTCCAGTGCTTTATTTGTTTATTTGATATGCAGCTGGACAGAACGCAACTGCAGTTGTGACATTGTACATATACAAAGAGATTTCTTGTGAAAAAGGTGCATTTTTCAAATCAGAAATGTGACTGGGAGGAGTGTGGATGAGCCCAGGCTCACTGTGGGTCTGGTTACGGTCACCACATTGTCACTAAGATGTGTGTATATGAGGCATGGCTGGCTGTGAGACTGTGAAAAATCACTAATTAATAAGAGTTTGTTTCTTCAATTATTTGTTGGATGTGTGTGTCACTGACTGGTCCAGCATTTATTGCCCATCCCTAATTGCCCTGGAGATGTTGGTGGTGAGCTGCCTTCTCGAACCGCTGCAGTTCGCCTGCTGTGGGTTGCCCCCACAGTGCCATGAGGGAGGGAATTCCCATCTTTTGAACAGTCGCAGTGAAGGATTCCGGATATATTTCTAAATCAGAATCACGAGTGGCTTGGAGTGGGATTGAAGGAGGTGTTCCCGTGTACTTGATGCCCTTGTCCTTCGAGATGGAAGCTGTCATGGGTTTGGAAGGGACTGCATGAGGAGCTTTGGCGAATTTCTGCCGTGCATCTTGTGGATCGTACACAGTGCTGCTGAGGCCGCTCATCATTGGTGGTGGAGGGAGCGGATGATTGTCGATATCGTGTCAGTCAACTGGGCTGCTTTGTCCTGGATGGAGTCAAGCTTCTTGCATGTTGTTACAGCTGCAGCCATCCTGGTAAATGGGGAGCGTTCCATCACAGTCCTGAATTATGCCTTGTAGACAGTGGACACGTTCTGGGGAATCAGGAGGTGGGTTAGTCGCCGCAGCATTCCTCACCTCTGACCTGCTCTTGTAGTCACTGTGTTTATGTGGTGCGTCTGGTTCAGTTTTTGTTCAAAGCTCACCCCCATGACGGTGACAGTGTGGGATGCAGTGAATGTAACAAATTGTTTGTCAAGGGGTGGTTGTCTCTTGTTGGTGACGGTCATTGCCTGGTATTTCTGTGGTGTGAATGTAACTTCCACTTGTCTGACCAAGCCTGGGTATTGCCCAGATCTAGTTGCATTTGGACAAGGACTGCTTTAGGATCTGAGGAATCATGAATGATGCTGAACATTGTGCAATCATCAGGAACATCCCAACTTCTGGCCTTATGATGAACGCAAGTTCATTGATGAAGCAGCTGAAGATGGTTATATCGGACACTGCCACGAGAAACTCCTGCAGGGATCCCCTGGAGCGAAGATATCTGACCTCCAATAAGATCATTCATTTTCCTGCGTGCCAGGTATGACTCCAGCAAGTGGAGAATTTGTCCCCTTATACCCATTGAGTCCAGTTTTGCTCGGGCTTCTTGATGCCACACTTGGTCAAATGTAGTCTTGTTGTAAAGGGCTGGAGCTCTCACTTCCCCTCTGGAATGCAGCTGTATTGTCCATGTTTGAACCAAGGCTGTAATGAGGTCAGGAGCTGAGCTGCCCTGACGTAACCCAAACTGGCCGTCGCTGAGCAGGTGCTGCTTGATAACAATGTTACTGACACCTTCTATCACTTTCCTGATGATTGAGTACAGCCTGATGGGGCAGTTTATGGCCAGGTTGGATTTGTCCTATGTTTGCAATCCAGCACATACGTGGGCAATTTTCCACATTGTCGGGTAGATACCAGTGTTGAAACTGCACTGCAACAGCTTGGCACGGGGAGCGGCACGTTCTGGAGCACAAGTCTTCAGTTTTATTGCCAGAATATTGTCAGGGCCTGTGACCTTTGCAGTATCCAGTGTCTGCAAGTGTTTCCTGACATCACGTGGGGTGAATTGAATTTACTGAAGATCGGTATCTGTGATGCTGGCGGAGCCCGAGATGAATCATCCACTTGGCCCTTCTGGCTGAAGATTGCTATGAATACTTCAGCCTTATCTTTTGCACTGATGTGCTGGGCTCTTCCATCATTGAGGATGGGGATATGTGTAGAGTCTTCACGTCCAATCAGTTGTTTAATTGTGCACCACAGTAAATGACGAGATGTGGCAGGACTGCAGAGCTCAGATTTGATCCATTGATGGTGGGATCACTTTGCTGTGTCTATCACTTGCTGGCTATGCTGTTTGGCGGCTTCACCAGGTTTCTTTATTTATTCATTCACAGGACAAGGGCATCATAGAATAGAATCAGAGAATCCCTACAGTGTTTTGGTATTTCCAGGGGGTCCCGGGAGGGGTGGTGTGTCGGTATTTCCAGGGGGTCTCAGGGAGTATGTCAAGACTTACAGTGGGTCGCAGGGAGTTTGTCTGTACAGGGATCTGGGGCTGTGTGTCCGTATTTCGAGGAGCTCCTGGGGAATGTGTCAGTGTTTAGAGGGGACCCTGGGAAATGTGTCATTTTATACAGGGAGTCCCAGGGAGTTTCTCAGTACTAAAAGCGGGGACAGGGAATGTGTCAATATTTGCAGCTGGTCCCGGGGAATATATCAGTATTTACAAAGGGTCCTGGGGAGTGTGGCAGTATTTTCAGGGGTTCTCTGGGACTTTGCCAGTATTTCAAGGGTGTCGAGGGAATATGTCAGTATTTAGAGGGCTTCCCGAGGAGTGTGACAGAATTTACAGGGGTCCCGGTGATTGCATCAGTATTTGCAGGGCGTCCCAGGGAGAGTATCGGTATCCGGGGGTGGAGTGTGTCAGTGTTTACGGGAGTTCCGGGCTATGTATCGGTATTTACAGGGGGAATGGGGAATGTGTAATTATTTCCAGGGGGTCCTAGGAGTTTATCAGTGTTTCCGGGGGTTCCGGGGAATGTGTCAGTGTTTAGGTGAAGTCCCAGGGAATGTGTTCGTGTTTAGAGGGGTCCTTGGGAAATGTGTCCGTATTTACATGCAGCCCCAGGGAGTTTCTCAGTATTTACAGCGGATTCCAGGGAATGTGACAGTAGTTACAGTGTGTCGTGAGGTGTGTGTCGGTATTTACGGGATATCCCAGTATTTGTGGTTCGTTGCGCAGAGTGTGTCTATACGTACAAGGGTCCGGGTATGTGTGTCAGTATACAGAGGAGGCGAGGGAATTTTTCAGTGTATAAAGCGGGCACTGGGAAATGTGTCAGCGTTTACAGAGGGTCCCTGGGAGTGTGGTGGCATTTTCAGGGATTCTCAGGTACTATGTCAGTATTGACAGGGAGTCCTGCGGAGCGTGTCAGAATTTCTAGGGGCTCGGTGCATACTGACACACTCCCCTGGAATCCCTGTAAACACTGGCACACTCCCTGGTACCACCTTGAAATACTGTAGCTCTCCCTAACACCCGCTGAAAAAACAAAGTCCACGGGCCCCCCTGGAACTACTGACGCTCTCCCCAAGTCTCCCTGTCAATCCTGACACAATCCCTGAGATGCCCTGTAAATACTGACCCTCCATGGGACCGCCTGTAACTACTGACACACTCCCGGGAGCACCTGTAAATAATTACAAATTCCCCGGAACACCCTGTAAATACTGACACTCTCACCAAGAGCCCCTGTCAATACTGACACAGTCCCTGAACCCCTGTAGGTCGCGGGAATTTTTCAGTATTTAAAGGAGGCCCCGGGAAATGCGTCAGTCTTTGCAGAGGGTCCCAGGGACTGTCAGTATTTTCAGGATTTGCTGGGACTGTGTCAATATTTACAGGGGGTCCCACGGAGTGTGTCAGTTTTACAGGTGATTTCAGGGGCTTTGTCAGTATTTCCAGGGGGTCACACAGATGTGTCAATATTTACAGTGTGTCCCCGGGGACTCTGTTGGTCTTGACAGGGGATTACCAGGTCGTGTGTCAATATTTACAGGGTGTCACAGGTTGTGTGTGTGTGTCAATATTTACAGGGTGTCCCTGTGTGTGTGTGTGTGTGTGTGTGTGTGTGTGTGTGTGTGTGTGTGTGTGTGGGTATTTACAAAGAGTCCCTGGGGAGTGTGTCAGTGTTCATTGTGGGTCCAGGAGAGACTGTCAGTATTTATAGGACGTCCAGGGAGACTGTCAGTCTTTACAGGGGGTCGTCAGGAGTTTGTCAGAGGGTGAACGCTGAGGCAGTGCCTCATTATGCAGGTGTCAGAATTCAGATAGTGTCCCTTGATGAGAGGGTCAGTACTGAGGTATTGCAGCTCTGTGAGCAGGTCAGTTCTAAACCAGTGTCTCGTTGTCAAGTGCTCAGTCCTGAGGCAGTGACTCCATGCTGGATGGTCAGTGTTGAGGAAGTGCCTCATTGTTAGAGGAACATTACGGAGGGTAAGTCTCAAGGTAATGGTGACAGAGCTGAGACAGAGCCACATGATCAGAGATTCAGGGCTAAGGGATTGACTCAATCACAGCATTGTCTTGAGGCAGTCCCTCTTTGTGAGAGGTTTAGTTCTGATGGAGCGCATTTGTCAGAGGCGATCCATACTGATCCAGTGCCTCATTGTCGTGGGGTCAGACTGAGAGGCTGCTAAACAATTATCAAGTCAGTTGTGACATATTACAGTTCTATCCTGGGGTCAGTCCTGACAGAGTGCCTCATTGCCAGAGTATCAGTCCTGAGGTATTGAAGCGCTGTCTGAGCATCAGGGGTAGGGAGTGCCTCATTGTCACAGGGTCAGAAATGTGGGAGTGCGTTATTGTCAAAGGGTCAATGCTGAGGGAGTGCTGCCATTTAAAGGGGACAGAATTAAGGAAGTTGCTCACATTTCAAGGGCCAGTACTGAAATAGTTTTGCACTGGGATGTCAGTGTGGAGGAAGGGCCTCAGAAGCAGCGGGTCAGTATGACGGTTTCCCTTATTGTCAGGGGGACAGTTCTGAGGCACTGACTCGTTGTCAGAGGGTCAGTACGGAGGTATTGAATCACTGTCAGCGTATCAGAACTGTGGGGCTGTTTTATTGTCACAGCGTCAAAACTGACGCAGTGCCTCATGAAAAATGGGTTCGAATTGCGAGAGACCCACACATTACACAATCAGTAATGATGTATTGCAGCATTGTGAGATGGTCAGAATGAGAGAGGGCCTTATTGTCACAGGGTCTGCACTGAGCGATTTCATCATTTTCAGGCACTCCGTAGGGGCAGAGCCTCATTGTGATCGGGTCAGAATTGAGGGAGTGCCACTTGATTACGGGGGCAATACTGAGGTATTGCAGTTCTGTCAGCTGGTCAAATCTGATGGAGCTCCTCATTGTCAGGAGATCAGCACTGTCAGAGCAGAAGGGCTGAGGTGTTACAGGTCTATGAGAGGTCAGTACTACGGGAGTGCCTCATTATCAGAGGTCCAGTACCGAGGGAGTGCACAATCGTCAGACTGTCAGTACTGAGGGAATGCCTGATTGTTCAAAGGGTCAGTACACAAGGAATGTCTCAATGTAATGAATGATTAGAGATGCAGTGCTGAAGGAGTGCCTCATTCTCAGTGTCAGTTCTGAGGCAGGGTCACATTGCTGGAGGGTTGTTCTGACTTGGTGCATGAGTAACAGAGGGTCAATACTGAGGCAGCATCTCATTTTAGGGGCTTAGAATTCATGTGTGCTACATAATTAGGAGGTTAGCCCCGAGGTATTGCAGCTCAGGTGCGGTCATTAGTGAGCGGGGAGTGCAACATTGTCAGGGGTCAATTCTGAGGTGTCAGAAAAAGTCCTCCCAGAAACATCAGCAGGACTTGACAAAATCTGTACAAGTGAAGCAATGGCTGGCCCGTTAAATAAGAGCAGGTTTGTTGGAGCCTATTTCAAGGATAGGCCTCAGTGTAATGGAGGAAGCATTGAGGGAGTCCTGTACTGATAATACAAGATAATAATTCATACATAATTGCAGCATTGTCAGAGGATCAGAACAGCCAGAGTGCATTATTATGAGAGACTGAACACAGAGGAGGAGCTTCATTGGAACAGGTTCAGAATTAATGGTGAGCAACACATTCACAAGGTCAGTACGGAAGTATTGCATTTCTATTGGAGGCTCAATACTGAGGAATTACCTCTGTCAGAAGTTAGTACTTTGTCAGTAGTGAGGAATTGTGGCATTGTCACTGTGTTGGTCTGAGAAAGTGCCTCTTTATCAGAGGGTCAGAATTGATGGGAGTGCTACATGATTAGATGCTCAGGACTAACAGATTGCAGGACTGTCGGCGGGTCAGATCTGTGGGAGTGATCATTGTGAGATGGTCGCTGATGTCTAACCCTAAAACATAGAGCGCCCTGTAAATAACTCCTTTAAAAAAAGGCCCCTTTCACTAAACCCGAAAATAGAGCCCCCGTATCTAAGTCCGAACACACAGAACCCACTAAATTACTCCTAAAACACGAAGCTCACTGTGAATAAACCCCAAACACAGATGGCCCTGTAAATGAACACTAAAGAATAGAGCCTCCTAAAACAAACAGCACCCGTGAAATAAAGCCGAAAACACGGGAACCCCAGTGAAAAACCCTGACATTCAGAGCCCCCTGTAGATAAACACTGAAAAAAAGTAAAAACTAAAAGGAACTGTGGATACAGTAAAATCAGGAACAAAAACAAAATTGCTGGAAAAGCTCAGCCCTCACGCTAGCCCAATCCGGCACTCAGCAGAGCCTCAGGCCCAAACTAAACCAAGCTTCAGCCGCACGCCTCGCCCTCACACACGGAGCCGCCTGCACAGAGGCCCTCAAACGCCTTTCTCTCATCCGTAAAAAGCGGGCTTCACTGTAAATAACCCCTAAAACACAGAGTTCTGTTTAAACAAACTTCTACAATATCAACTTCACCCCCTGTAATTATACGCTCAAATACAGAGACCCCTTTAAATGAACACGAACACATATCCCCCAGGAAGTAAAAGGTGAAATACCGGGCTCCTTCGAAACAAAGCCGAAGGCACAGAGCACCTGTCAATACACCCCAACATCGAGCCGACCTGTATATTATCCGTAAAACAGGGCCCCTTACAAATAAACCCTAAAAGACAGAGCTGGCTGTAAGTAAAGAGCCCCTTGTAAATAAATACCAAAACACACAGTAAAAACCGGAAGAACTGCGGATGCTGCAAATCAGGGAAAATATCCAAAGTTGCTGGAAAAGCTCAGCAAGTCTGACAGCATCTGTGAGGGAAAAGAAAGAGTTAACGTTTTGGGTCAGGTGATCCTTCCTCAGAACCTCTGGCTGGCGCGTCTTCAGTTATGCAGGGTGAATTGCTTTAAAATATCCTTTTTCTGTGAGGCTGAGGTGAAGGAATTGAGAACAGGGGATGTTATTTTTGCAGGAAGGTGGATGGGAGGAGATGTATTCTAGGTAGCTGTGTGAATCGGTGAAATAGATATCAGTTTCTAGGTGGTTGCCGGCGATGGAAACAGAGAGGTCCAGGAAGGTGAGACAGGTATTAGAAACAGTCCAGGTGAACAGGTATTAGAAATAGTCCAGGTGAACTTATGGTTGGAGTGGAAGGTGTTGGTGAAGTGGATGAACTGTTCAAGCTCCTGGTGGGAGCACGAGGCGACGCCGATACAGTCGTTGAGTTATTGAGGAAGAGGTGGGTTTCGGGCCAGTGTCGCGACGGAAGAGGGACTGTTCCGTGCAACCCACAAAAAGGCAGGCATAGCTTGGGCCCGTGCGATGTTTCTTGTGACTGCAGCCCCCTGGCGGCCCGCCCGTGGTGGTGCTCATCTTTGCTGCGATCTGCCGGCTCGGTCCCCGAAAGGCAGCATCGGTTCCCCATCTCCGCCCTCCCGGCAAACCAACCCTTTAAAGGCGGAAGGCACCCACCCCTTATCATAAAGGTCAGGTTGCGGGGTGGGGGGGCACGGCGAGAGGGTGCCAGAGGCTGCTTTTATTTTGGCGCAACCCAAATCTGGGGGTTATCTAGCATTCCGGCACCCGCAGAAATAGAGATTATGGGTGCACACCGCTAATTTTGGATTCCTCTTTAGAATAAAAAGTAGAGGGGGAGTGTGAATAGGGTTTTGGGATGGGGGATGGGATAGGGTGTGGGTGTGGGGTTGGGGGGTGTAGGTCGGGTTGGGGGAGAGGGGGAAGAAGGTGCCCCTCTCCTTCCATTTAAGGGTGCGTACCCACAATTTGGCCCCTCAGGCTCTTTCCTGTTCTGGTTAGGGTTAGGCCAACGGTGAAGGTGAGGGTTTGGGCTGAGGTTAGGGTGAGGGCTGATGCCTGGCACTCCCTCCATACTGACCCTCTAATATGTATGTACACCCTAAAACACAGAGTTTCCGGTAAATATGCCCTAAATCACAGAGTACCGTGTAAATCAGCCCAAAAAAGAGAGGGCCCTGAAGATAAGCCCTGTAACGCTGAGTTCACTGGAAATAAACCCTAAAACACAGATCACTGTAAACAAACCCAAAGACACAGAAAACCCTGTAAATAAACCATGAAATACAGAAAACCCTGTGAATAAACTCTAAAAACACAGATCTCACTGTAAATTAACCCTAAACACAGATCTCACTACCGACAAACCCTCAATCAGAGAGCTCCCTGTAAGTAAACCCTAACGCAAAGCTAGCTGTAAATAAACCCTAAAACACAGTGCCCTCTGTAAACAAGCTCTAAATCAGAGCTCACTGTAAATATTCCCTAAAACACGGAGATCACTGTAAAAAAGAAACTCAGAACAAAGAGCCACTCGTAAATTTTCCCAAAACACAGAGTCCCTTGTAAAAAGCCTGAAAACACAGAACCTCCTGTAAATAAAACCTAGAGCACAGAACCTTCTGTAAATAAACTATTAAACACAGTAACAAAGTTGCTGGAAAAGCTCAGCAGGTCTGACAGCATCTGTGGAGGAGAAAAATGAGTTAACCTTTCGAGCCTGGGTACCCTTCCATTCTGAGGAAGGGTTGCTGGACCTGAAAAGTGAACTCGTTTTTCTCCTCCACAGATGCTGCCAGACCTGCTGAGCTTTTCCAGCAACTTTGTTTTTGTTCCTGATTTACAGCATCCACAGTTCTTTTGGTTCTTATTAAACACAGAACCCACGTCAGATAAAACCTAAAGCACAGAGCTCAAGTACATAAAGTACATAACCATAAACGCACAGCCCCCAGTAAATAAGATTTAGGGCTGAGGCTAGGTTTCATGTTTATGCAAGTGTGAACATTAGGGCTGAGGCTAGGCTTAGGTTTAAAGCTGGTGTTATCTCTGAGGGTAGCGTGGAAGAAAGCAGCTTTGCATTCCCAGAGACAGAGCTGAGGGAGAGCATCTGTGTGTTCCATAGGAGGCACGGGAACCATTGTAACCTTAACAGATCAAATAATATGACAGATTAGTTTACAATTAAAGATCATTGTGACTGTGGTCACAAGGTGAAGAGCTGGATGAACGCAGCAGGAAAAGCAGCAACAGAGGAGCAGGAAAGCTGACGTTTCGGGCCGAGACGCGGGAGGGGAAGGGGGTTGTGAAATAAATAGGGAGAGAGGAGAGGCCGATAGAAGACGGATAGAGGAGAAATTAAGTGGGAGGACGGCATAGGTGGGAGGAAGGACAGGTTAGGGAGGCAGGGACCAGCTGGGCTGGTTTTGGAATGCGGTCAGGGGAGGGGAGATTTTGAAGTTTGTCAAGTCCACATTGACACCATTGGGGTACAGGGTCCCTAACCTGTCATTCCTCCCACCTCAAAACCCAGCCCCATCTCCTACCTACTAACCTCATCCTGCCCCCTTGGCCTGTCCATCCTCCCTGGACTGACCTATCTCCTCCCTAACTCCCACCTACATTCACCTTTACTGGCTCCATCCCTGCCTCTTTGGCTGGTCTGTCTCCTCTCCACCGATCTTCTCCTCTATCCATTTTCTGTCTGCCTCCCCCCTCTCCCTATTTATTTCAGATTCCCCTCCCCCTATCATTTCTGAAGAAGGGTCTCGCCCAAAACGCCAGCCTTCCTGCTCATTTGCTGCTGCTTGGCCTGCTGTGTTTATCCAGCTTGTTAACCCTGTAAATATGCTCTCAAGCACAGACACCCCTTTAAATAAATCCTAAGAAGGGTCATTCAGGAAATAAAATGTAAAAGAAACCATAAAAGCCAGAGTCCCTGTAAATAAAGTGTAAAACATAGAGCTCCGAGTAAATAAATCCTGAAACACAGTGCCCCCTGCAAATCCTCCCTTAAACTAAGCCTCCTGCAAATAAACTCGCAGAGGCGACTGTAAACAAACCCCAAAACACAGGACCTCCAGTTAATAAAGCCTAAAACAGAAGGCCCACTGTAAATCAACATGAAAAAACACAGCTCCCACTGCAGCACTGCGAATTAGTCGGATTGAGTTAGTACCTCAGTCAGCAAGTCAGTTCTGAGGCAGGGCCTCTTTGTCAAAGAGTCAGATTTGAGGGAGTACCATTGGATGATGGTTATTGCAGCACTGTGAGAGTACTGGAGTGAGAGAGCACCTCACTGTCAGAGGGTCAGTACTGAGGGGGTACCTCACTGTCAGCGAATCAGTACTGAGGGAGTACGTCACTGTCAGACGGTCAGTACTGAGGGAGTACCTCACTGTCAGAGAATCAGTACCGAGGGAGTACCTCACTGTCAGATGGTCACTACTAAGGGAGTACCTCACTGTCAGAGAATCAGTACTGTGGGAGTACCTCACTGTCAGAGGGTCAGCATTGAGGGAGTTCCTCACTGTCAGACAATCAGTACTGAGGGAGTACCTCACTGTCAGAGGGTCAGTACCGAGGCAGTACCTCACTGTCAGAGAATCAGTACTGACGGAGAACCTCACTGTCAGAGGGTCACTACTGAGGGAGAACCTCACTGTCAGAGGGTCAGTACTGAGGGAGCACTTCATTGTCAGAGGGTCAGTACTGATGGAGGACCTCACTGTCAGAGGGTCAGTACTGAGGGAGCACTTCATTGTCAGAGGGTCAGTACTGATGGAGGACCTCACTGTCAGCGAATCAGTACTGTTGTCATGTTCGTTTTCGGAGACCCTCACGGATTTGTTGCAATAACAAGACACTGACCTGTTTCGGAAAACACGAATCCTTTTATTACCAAGCAAGTACAAGCTGTGGAGAATCACAGTACTTAACCCGGCACAGAGCGCAGAGTCTCGCAGGTAATTCTCCCCGAGCAGCGGACAGTCCCCGCTCTTCATACTTTACAAAATACATGATACATAAAATAATTACACATTTTACAATGACATGATACCTAAAATAATTACTACAACAGACAAAGACAGGATACCAAACAATTATTACATCAAGAACGTGAAAGACCAGGATGTAGTCCCGAAGATAATAAAATGTGAGGCTGGATGAACACAGCACATCTCAGGATGCTGCTGGACTTGCTGTGTTCGTCCAGCCTCGCATTTTATTATCTTGGATTCTCCAGCATCTGCAGTTCCCATTTTCACAGGATATAGTATCGATTGCTCTTGAAGTGGCTGCTGATGGCATGAGGCGATTTCAAGTTGTTATCCGGACAGATTGTTCTAACCAGACACACTGGCAACTTGAAATCACAAATTCAGTGCCCTGGCCCCTTTGTCAGCGACAGAAATTGCATGCTTTAGAAGTTTCACACCTTTACAAATGTTCCCCACCGAACCCTATTTGACACAGTTTAATTCTAATTGTGTTCAGTCAGGAAGTTTAAGACAGTGTCTGCATACCGATGTGTGGGAAGACAAAGAGTTACAAAAGTTTTACACTGAATTCCTAGCTGGGCAGGAAGCTTCAGGGCAGTGCCTGCATCCCTGTGCGTAGGCAGATGAAAGACTTTAATTTGTAGAAGTATAGAAATCAATGGGATGTTATACAATAACATCTCATTGTGAGAGTACCTCATGGTCAGAGGGTCAGTACCGTAGGCGTGCAGTGTTGTCTGACTGCCAATCGGGTCAGGACTGAGGGCTCTTACAGGGACAGGACTGAGGTATTTGAAATAGGGCAATGACTGGTGTGGATCCTTTTTATTTTTTTCAAATCAGACGACACCAGAAAGATTATCAACCCGATGTGATTTGATTGGGCTGACAATCAGTTGATGACAGCAGAAAGGTCAGTGGCCTGATTACCGCGGCCGGGACTTGAGATTTCACTCTTGCCGACCTTCTCATTCTTCTCACTCAATTTCACGGAAGAGCTGTTTTGAGAGAGAGTAGGAACTTTCTGAAAGTGATCGCGGGCCCTAGTCAATATGTATCTAACAGAGACGTGGTAAAGCAGAAACTTGTTTGATGTCCCGCCAGCTATTCAAGTCCTGGGAGACGTTTGTTGAGGGCTGATTAATATTATAATTATTCATAGTTTCGGGTGACACGATGGATGGGAAGATATTGTTCTGAATAGATTAGAAAATTAACATAGTCAGGGATTGACTCTGATGTAGACACGGGTTTGGACACTGTCAGCAACACGAGTTCAAACTGTGAAAAGGCAGCAATGCGTGGAAGGAACATTTTAATTTATAGTCTCCCTTTATTAGTGAAAAGTATGGCAAGATCATGAATGAATGAATGAAATGCGTAACAGTAAACAGAGGACCCTAGTGAGTGGTCAGTAAAGTTATGAATGAATGAGAGCGCGATAGTGGTCACATGGAGCGCTGTGGGTACTTCGGTAAAGAGGACCTTCAGTGCAACAGTAAAGAGGCTTATGATATAATGTCACACAAAAACCACACAAAAGGATATTTGAAGGCGATTGGCCCTGTATCACTGAAGACACACCAGCAAGCCTCCGAAGCCTTGTTTAGTGCTAACCGATATGAGTAAACAGGGCAGACCACAGGATATTCAGGGGCAAAGGTTACAAGATTAACAAGTGACCACTTTTCTGAAGAAGGGTCTCGGCCCGCCGTCGGCCTTCCTGCTGCTGGGCCTGCTGTGTTCCTCCGGCTCGACACCTTGTTCTCTCAGACCACGTGAGCGAACGAGTTTGGCGTGTTTGAGTCTGACTGGTAAATATGTGATACACAACCATTTGATGTAACTGACTGCCTGGTGAATTGAAAACTGAAATAACTGCGGATGCTGCAAATCAAGAACAAAAACAAAGTTTCTGGAAAAGCCCAGCAGAACTGAGGGAGGTTCTGTGGAAGGGTCACCGAACCGGAACCGGTTAGCTCTGTTTTTCAGCTGACAAATGCTGCCTGACCTGCTGAGCTTTTGCAGCAACTTTGTATTTGTTTTCTGATTTGCAACATCCGCAGTTCTTTGGGTTTTTACTCAGTGTTTTAGAGTTTATTTACAGGGCGCTCTTTATTTATCGCGAGCTCTGTCTTTTAGGGTTTATTTGTGAAGGGCCCTGTCTTACAGATAGTTCACAGGTCGGCTCAGTATTCGGGTGCATGAAGAGGTGCGCTGTGTTTTCGGCTTTATTCAGCCCTGTCTTTTCCTCTCAACTTCGTGGGGGATGTGTGTTAGAGTTCATTTTAAAGGGGTCTGAGTATTTGAGTGTACAATTGTAGGGGGCTCTGTGTTTTACAGTGTCCTGTCTGTTTTTGACTTAATTTACAGGGTAGATCTGTGATTTATGGCTTCTATACAGGGGGCTCTGTGTTGCAGTGCTGATACACTGGCCGGGGGGAGTTCTCTGTTTTCGGGTTTATTTACAATGAGGCCTGTGTTTTAGGGTTATTTACAAAGAGCTCTGTGATTTAAGGTTTACATGAAAAGGCTGTATTCTGAGGTTTATTTTCAGAAGGCTGCCTGGTTTATTTACAGTGAGCAGTGTAGTTTAGGATTTATTTCCAGTGAGCTCTAGGTTTTAGCATTTATTTACAGGAGGATTTTCATTTCATGACTTTGTTACGGTTGGGTCTTTGTTTAAAAAAACCCCTGAAACAATGAGCTCCACGTCTCATGGTTTATTTACAGTTCCATCTGTGTTTTTGAGTTTATTTGCAGAGCATTCTGTGTTTTTGGGTTTATTTCCAGGAGGCTCTCTGTTTTAGCGTTTGTTTGCAGGATCCTCTGTGTTTTAAGATTTAATTTACATGGGTGTTTTTACTGCTTATTTGCATGGGTACTCTCTGTTTGAGGCACTGGCTGAGTACTGACCTTCTGACAATGTGGTACTCATTCAGATCTGACCCTCCAGCAATGAGGTACTGTGTCAGAACTGATCCACTGACAGTAAAGCACAGCCCCCTCAGTTCTGACCCTCTGACAGAGCTGCAATCGTTCAGGACTGAACTTCTGATCATGTTGTACTCCATCAACTCTGAACCCAATGCATTGAAGTACTGACTCAGTATTTACTGTGTGCAACTAATATACTCACTCAGAACTAACCCTCTAGCAATGTGAGCCTGCCTCAGAACTAACCCTGTAACAATGAGGCACTGACCTCAGCTCCAAATCTCTAATTACGTGACTCTCCCCAGTTTTGAGGCACTCCTTCCGTACTGACCCACGAACAATGCGGCACACACTCAAGAATGATCCTTCAATGAGATATCACCTTATAACAGAGCTACTGACATCAAGGCCCTCTCTTTGGACTGTGTCTGATAATGAGGCACTGACTTGGCTCTGACCCTCTGACAATGAGGCATTCTGTCAAGTCTTACTGCATTAAAATGAGGCACCCTCTGACTGATCTGAAATGCCTCAGTATAGACCCTCTGACTGATCTGAAACACCACTTCTTAGACCCTCTAAACGACAATCATTTATTTCTGACACCATTACAGTGAGGGTCTGCCTTGGTGCTGACACTCTGTCAAAGAGACGTTGCCTCAGAACTGAGCTGCTGACAATTAGCCAGTGCCTTAGGTACTGATGAGTGAATAAAAAGGCCCGCTCTCAGCACTGACACTGCAGCAATGAGGTATTGCTACAGAACGAACCCACAAAGGGCTCATAATTGAGGGAGTGCCTCCTGATTGAAGGGTGCGGATTGAGGTGTTGCAGAACTGTCAGAGGGTCAGAACTGAGGTATTGCATCATTGTCAGATGGTCCATTCTGAGGCAGTGCCTCAGTGTCAGAATTGAGGGTATGCATGTGTTTAAATCATCAGGAATGAGCTTTATGCAGCTCTATCAGAGGCTCAGCACTGACTGCCTGCCTCATTCTCATAGGGTCAACACTGATATATTGAAGCACTGTTAGATCTTCAGTGCTGAGTGGGTCAGAACTGAGGGAGTGCATTGCTGTCAGAGGCAGTGCCTCATTATGCAGGTGTCAGAATTCAAGGCATGCCCCATGAATGGAGGGTCAGGACTGAGGTATTGCAGCTCTATTCAGAACCAGTGGCTTGTTGTCAAGCGGTCAATGCTGAGGCAGCGACTCAATTCTGTATGGTCAGTCTTGAGGAAGTGCCCCATTATTAGAGGGCCATTACGAAGGGTAAGTCTCAATGCAATCGTGATAGAACTGAGACAGAGGCACATGCTCAGAGATGAGATTACCTACAGTGTGGAAACAGGCCCTTCAGCCCAGTAAGTCCACACCGCCCGTTGAAGCATCCCAGCCAGACCCATCCCCCTCGAACCCACACACCCCTGAACACTACGGGCAATTTAGCATGGCCAATCCACCTAGCCTGCACATCTTTGGTCTGTGGGAGGAAACTGGAGCGCCCACATAGTTAGCGGGAACTGCCAATGCTGGGGAATCTGAGATAACAAAGTGTAGAGCTGGATGAACACAACAAGCCAAGCAGCATCATCCAGCTCAACACCTGTTATCTCAGATTCTTTAGCGTCCATTTTCTGACGAAAGATCTCGACCAAAAACGTCAGCTTTCCGACTCCTCTGATGCTGCTCGGCCTGCTGTGCTCATTCAGCTCGACCCCTTGTTATCATAGAGACAGCACATTGGGTGTCTTGCTACATCATGTTTTGTAAGTGTCATAAGAACTTAGATGAATGGCTTCAACATACAAATAATTTTAATGTGAATACATTTACATTTGGACTCTGATAAAATAAAAAGGAACCTAGACTTGTTTGAAAATTAAATCGACTTACTTAATTCAGCCATATAATTGGCATAAAAATCTAAGAAATTAATCCTACTCACAATCTTGGAGATGTGTTTGTTTGGAATTAGGGTGTTGAAGGTGGAGATGTGGTCAATAAGTAGGAGCTTGACGTAGATGCCCATGTTATCTGGACATTCCAGAGATATGTGTAAAGCCAAGGAGAGGGCACCTACCATGGATCTGCTGCATCAGCAGGTGAATTGCAGTGGATCAAGGGAATGTGGGAGGCTGGAGTTGATGTGACCCATGACCAACCTTTCAAAACACTTGATAGTCATAAATATGGATGGAAGAGCCGCTGGGCAGTAGTCATTGAGGCTTCTGGAAAAAATTGCTGACATTCAGTGCAAGGATCTTAAAGCATTAGCATGAACGTCAGAAAATTGGAGAAGCCTCGAGCATATGAGCACAGGTCGCTGAGGGTAGGGATGGCGGGTATTACAGAAATCAAAGAGGGCGAGAGAGTGAGTCAGAGATCATAGTGAGCGAATGATAAGCCTGGTCGGCAGTGGAA